>NC_047104.1:49854722-49968190 GCF_902500255.1 Thalassophryne amazonica
ATGCATGATCATGTGCACTTCATATCTTAATATTCTTGCTAAAATCAATCACATATCACACATAGGCATACCATATTTTCACTGCGTCCACCCTGTCTTTATCAATGCTGAGCCACGTGCTGCACTTCTGAATGGACACAAGTTAGTAGGTTCAGCAACTACAGTCAGAAATGCAGCTCTCTACCGTCTCTGTTAATCACACACTCCGATATGCTCTGGGCATGTGGATGTGTGTACGGGCACATGCTTTGAAACAAGCCTCATCTTGTACAAGAAGGTGGTGGAGATTTTTTTTTATTTTTTTTATTTCTTTGCTGTTTCAGCACCATGGACAGTGACATATTATTCACACAGCAGTTCACAGGACCTCAGTGAAGTTGACCCCCCCACCCACATAAAAAATCCAAGCAAACAGGACGAGTGGTTAGTGCTTCATTTGTGCTATTTTGTGCCGTTAAAATTTTCATTTGTTATGGTTTTTGAGATATTAAAGATTACTTTTTAGATCATTCAGAGGTCATCAGCCCCCCAGCTTGCTCCAACATGAACCAGACTGGTCTATTTTTTAGTGCTTTGTTTGTGTTGATTTGTGCCATTAAAATTTTCATTTGTGCTGCTACAGTTTCAGAGATATTACAAGTTTTATTTTTTGCGCAATGACAGCAGACATTCGCACAGCGCAGGAAGGCGAGCGGGCTCCAGCCATCCCTGCTGCTGGATTCAGGTACCATAGGAAGTTACAGGGCTTTTTTGTTGTTGTTTCAAACTCAGCAGTGGCTTGTGGCAGGGGCGTGGTTTTGATTTTATGAAGGATAGATTTAATCTGGTTTGTTTTGGTAAAATAATTAATTGCATCCATTTCTACCCTTGTATCATTGTGTGTTTTTGAAATGGCTTCTTGCCTTTGTGTCTACATTTGTTTAATAAAGTTTGGTGGAAAAAAAAAACACATTATGAACACCTATGACTAAGTCTATTTATAAATCCAAGATGAAGTCTCATTTACTCATATTTACATCCGATCTTAGTTGAATTTTATATATATATATATATATATAATTTTTTATTATTTATTATTTTTTTTATACATAGATATATTTATGTATGCATGCATGTGCCACAAACTCAGTAGTGGCAACAACAACAAAAAGCCCTGTAATTTCCAATGGTACTTGGTGCTTGCCTGTGCCCGGGACAGGTAAGAACATTTAAACGGCACAAATCAGCACAAACGAAGCACTAACCACTCGGCTTGTTTGCTGGGATGTGTTTACGTATGTGGGTGGGGGTCAACTTCACTGAGCTGTCCACAGATTACTGCTGTATTAGCCCGTTCACGCCACACTGTACTACATCAATGAAAACCCTACTTGGTTTAATTACATTGTAAATACCTCAATGCAGTCACTACTACATCCTTACTTAGTACTTCCTGTGTCCTGATTTGACCACATCCTCTCAGCATTTTTTTAAAAGATGTTTAAAGTTTGACCACGTCCTCTACATCCATGGAGAATACCCTTACAGTTTCTACTGCATTTCTTATAAGTTGTACAGCTTCCACTGCATCTTCACAGTTTTATGTGCACATAGTGGAAACATGGCTGAGGGATATTTGTAGCAAGTCATGCAACAAGACTATCAGGACTTTACCCTGACAGTGTCTTGATAGAGTCTTGATGACTAATGCAATCTTACCGGAGTCTTTATGGCATCATCACAATCATAGTGGTTCTTGGATCGATTTATCTTCTGCACTGAGATGGCAGGAAGTGGTTAAGATTCACCACTACAACTGTAACGTGGTGTATTCATAGACAGCCATGGTCAAAATTGTGCATGTGTGAATGGGGCTTTAAGTAACAGTTTTGGGGCCAAGATGAGAGTCATTCAGTTTACTACATCCCATGTGATCAGTGAAGGAAGCAGTCTGAAGGAGTTGGGTTAAGGGAAAGGTTACTGAAGGAAGATTTTCAAACCTTGAGAAAGGGCACCAGGTAAGGCTGCGGGGACGACTTGAGCTCAGTCTGCAACCGGCTGGTGAATTCCTCAGGTTCAATCTTTGCATCCTGTATGAAAAAAAAGATGAACACATAAAAGAGGGCAAACAGCATGGTGATTTCAATGCAAGATGAAATGAGACTAATTATCAACCAATCAACTACAACCCCTGGCAAAAATTATGGAATCACCGGCCTCGGAGGATGTTCATTCAGTTGTTTAATTTTGTAGAAAAAAGCAGATCACAGACATGACACAAAACTAAAGTCATTTCAAATGGCAACTTTCCGGCTTTAAGAAACACTATAAGAAATCAGGAAAAAAAATTGTGGCAGTCAGTAACGGTTACTTTTTTAGACCAAGCAGAGGGAAAAAATATGGAATCACTCAAATCTGAGGAAAAAATTATGGAATCATGAAAAACAAAAGAATGCTCCAACACATCACTAGTATTTTGTTGCATCACCTCTGGCTTTTATAACAGCTTGCAGTCTCTGAGGCATGGACTTAATGAGTGACAAACAGTACTCTTCATCAATCTGGCTCCAACTTTCTCTGATTGCTGTTGCCAGATCAGCTTTGCAGGTTGGAGCCTTGTCATGGACCATTTTCTTCAACTTCCACCAAAGATTTTCAATTGGATTAAGATCCGGACTATTTGCAGGCCATGACATTGACCCTATGTGTCTTTTTGCAAGGAATGTTTTCACAGTTTTTGCTCTATGGCAAGATGCATTATCATCTTGAAAAATGATTTCATCATCCCCAAACATCCTTTTAACTGATGGGATAAGAAAAGTGTCCAAAATATCAACGTAAACCTGTGCATTTATTGATGATGTAATGACAGCCATCTCCCCAGTGCCTTTACCTGACATGCAGCCTCATATCATCAATGACTGTGGAAATTTACATGTTCTCTTCAGGCAGTCATCTTTATAAATCTCATTGGAACAGCACCAAACAAAAGTTCCAGCATCATCACCTTGAACAATGCAGATTCGAGATTCATCACTGAATATGACTTTCATCCAGTCATCCACAGTCCACGATTGCTTTTCCTTAGCCCATTGTAACCTTGTTTTTTTCTGTTAAGGTGTTAATGATGGCTTTTCTGTATGTAAATCCCATTTCCTTTAGGTGGTTTCTTACAGTTCGGTCACAGACGTTGACTCCAGTTTCCTCCCATTCGTTCCGCATTTGTTTTGTTGTGCATTTTCGATTTTTGAGACATACTGCTTTAAGTTTTCTGTCTTGACGCTTTGATGTCTTCCTTGGTCTACCAGTATGTTTGCCTTTAACAACCTTCCCATGTTGTTTGTATTTGGTCCAGAGTTTAGACACAGCTGACTGTGAACAACTAACATCTTTTGCAACATTGCATGATGATTTACCCTCTTTTAAGAGTTTGATAATCCTCTCCTTTGTTTCAATTGGCATCTCTCATGTTGGAGCCATGATTCATGTCAGTCCACTTGGTGCAACAGCTCTCCAAGGTGTGATCACTCCTTTTTAGATGCAGACTAACGAGCAGATCTGATTTGATGCAGGTGTTAATTTTGAGGATGAAAATTTACAGGGTGATTCCATAATTTATTCCTCAGAATTGAGTGAGTCCATATTTGTTTCCCTCTGCTTGGTCTAAAAAAGTAACCGTTACTGACTGCCACAATTATTTTTCCTGATTTCTTATAGTGTTTCTTAAAGCCAGAAAGTTGCCATTTGAAATGACTTTAGTTTTGTGTTATGTCTGTGATCTGCTTTTTTCTACAAAATGAAACAACTGAATGAACATCCTCCGAGGCCGGTGATTCCATAATTTTTGCCAGGGGTTGTACCATCCCACCACCTGAAGGTGCATCTCAGTAACTCTGAAATAGATAAAAATTCAAGCAGTCTAAGTATGGCTTTGGAATGAGTTTAAGGTGCCACTTACAGTTTGAAAATATTCAAAACAGGACTGTCCTCTTACACACACACTATGCAAAGTATATATATATATATATATATATATATATATATATATATATATATATTACAGAATTCAGCTTTAATCATTACTGCTAGATATAATCTATAGATCTATTACAGAATTCACCGTTAATCATTATTGCTAGAAATCTTAGACAAAAAAACTTTCACTTTAATTCTTTATGGTTACTGGACTAATGCTTTAATCTATTCTCTTTGATTCTATTCTCTATGATTCATTGATATTTACATTTACTGTTACCTATCTTTTGTGTGTAATTTTGTTATAAATTTGATGGCAAAACAAAGTTTACATGAAGGACTTCAGATGTGTTTGTCTTTTAACCAAGTATTTCCACTTAGTTTGGGGAGTCCACCTCTTATAGTTCTGCTGGACAAACTTGAGCCCATTAAATATTACATTTGTAAGATATCAGCATTACAAAAACAAATGTTGGGCAATTGTTTTGATTAAAATTATTGCCATTTGGCCTATGTCTAACACAGGTTAACCCCCCCCCCCCCCCCCCCACACACACACACACACACAACAAGCTAAAATAGTCACACTACATGACTACGATTTCTATATTAGTTTATTTCTATATCAGTTATTTCCATAGTTTAGACCAAAATCTATCAGACTTTTTTTGTTGAAGTTTCCTCTGAAATTCCTCCTCATACAAACTTACAGGTTTGTTGATTTGTGAAGCTTACCAGCAGGTCCTGTACAAGTGCCTTGACATTCTTAGACGTTTCAGGTGATGGAGAATTGTGGGAAGCCAGCTTGATAAGTGTGGCAAGGAAATTTTTACACTTTTTGACATTCTCTTGCATTTCCTGCCATGGAAAGAACAAACAAGTATTTATATTCTGTGGATTCACACAGTAATTAATATTGGTGGGTGATCTGTATGATGAAAGTAGCTTAGTTGTAGTGTCACTAGGATCAGACATTCTCGTTGTGCTAGCATGAAAACGAAGGTGAAATCAAATCTACAGCAGACAGAAACAACCATGTATCTGTGCTGTATCTCTTATTTAAAGGCCCTGCCACACCATGACGGTTTACCCTGCGTATGCTGACCGTATTAAAAACTCTGCCATATGCTGGCATACGCCTAATAAATTAATGCAGCTGTCACACCTTGATGACTTAACCAGCGTATACTGACAGTCCCGTTTTCAGTGAGTGGTTTGCGTCAGTGCTGCACGGCATTATATATGTCAGAATGGTTTCCACCCTTTTGTTTGGCAGGTGGAACATGTAAACAATAACGAGCACAGCTTTCAGCACGTGCACGGTGTCGCTAGGCATCTCGGCTCCACACGGAGGCAAAACAAATAATTTGAACATTATTTTATTTTACTCTATTTCTTTGTGGATCATGCATTTTTAATTTCATTGTGTGCAGACAGAATCGACTGATGCCTTTAATGAATGAGGTGCTGTGACTTTCAACTTCATCTTGTGGTGTAAAGAGAGGCCCGGTCAGGGGGAGAGGAGGCTCCGTTGACAGCAGACAGCAACAGATTCACCTGCAGCAGCTGTAGCAGACGGGACACCAGTGTAACAGACTTGGGCATTTCTTCAACCACAACAAGGAATTAAAGTATTTTCAGATGTCGTTGAACAGAGCAGACTTTATATTTACTCTGTGTGTGAGTGATTTAATATTTGAAACAGTCTGTTCTCATGTTCTCAGCTTTCAGCCAATCAGTGGCCAGTATTAATGGATGCATTTCAACTTATGAGTAAATTACAAGAACAACAATCAACAATCACATAACTTACCTACAACTTATATCCCACATGTGCAGAACATATGAATCATACGCCGACATGCATTGAAAATTTTCAGGATGCCCCAAAAAAATTTTTTCGAGGTGCTCAGCATATTAGGACGTATATCAGTGTGCTTAAACATGCTCTTAACTTACACAAAACCTATCCATAACTTATTACATACACCCACGTATGTTTTAATGTGGTCAGCATACGCTGGTTAAATCATCAAGGTGTGATAGGACCTTAACAAATATACAACAAAACAACCAAGTGTTTGGGCAATATCACTTGTTATGGGAATAATTTCTTATAAATTCAGACTCCCTTAAAGCTACAGTGTGTAAAATTTAGGGATTTTTTTTTTTATTAACAGAAATGAAATGCAGCATTCATAACGATCTGTTCACTGGTGTGTATTCACCTACATCAACAAATCAACATGTTTTCATAAGCTTAGAATGAATCATTCATATCTATATGGGAGCAGGCCCCCTCATGGAGGCCACCATATTGACACAGTAGCCAAAAAGGGACATACCAGTACTTACTCTGCCTTTTGCATTTTGTCATGTGGCCTGAAGACTGAAGACAAAAAAGAGGAATCAGTAATTGGTCCCATATACACCACAGACTGGTTGCTAATGCCGGCACACAATTTTGAGAAAGCTCATTCTTGTGAAATGAAGCATCATACATACTGCTTATCACAAGAGAAGGTAAGGGATCATGAATCCCCATCACCAAAAAAGCGAAAATGTGAACAGTAACAAAATCGTGCCTGGTGACAGCATAACATAATCGGCAACGTCCCCAAAATCCTACACACTGTAGTTTTAATATTTCCCCCTTGCGGTCATCAGTAGTACCTGGCTGGACTGTTGACTGCACCTCCAGGCCTATGGACCTATGACTTATCCTGTGCACTACAGGATCAAGATAGGAGCATGGATGAATGAATTAATGACTAAATAAGCAGAGGTGAGGATGTGTGGAACAGCACCAATCCTAATATCCCACCTTTACTCCAAATTTGAACTGATAAACTAACATGAATCTCACAAAATCAAAACATACTTGTGTACTTTGAATGTGTTTCAATCATTTTTTTGTGGCCAAATGCCAACATGTCACCACTCTACACAGACAAAGCATGTATGCTTGCATTAGTATGTAAAGTATACTGTATGTCTTTACCTGTTGCTGTGGAATTTGTGAATGTGTGTACTTCCATGAGCATGCTACATTTATGCCAGTAAGTGTGAGTGTGTGTCATGTTTTTGGGTTGTATGCTCCTGTATGAATGAATGCGTATGACTGAGTGTGGGCACGTGTGGGAGGTTGCCAGCTGTGTGAGGTGGTGAAGCTGTGAGTTTGGGGTTGCAGTTGTGACACAGCAGCCTGCTGGCAGCTGTGACACAGTACCTGCACCCCTGGGGGAAAGCACAGGCAGTGGGGGAGGGCGCAGCGGGGCACAGAGAACGGACCTGGGACACGACAGCGGCTCCGGGGGGCGCGGCGATGCCCGTCTGTGGAGGCTGCACTGGCTGGGAGGCAGGCTGGGCCTGGGGGGCCATAACCATGGGGGCCTGTTGTGGAGCCGTCACAGCCACAGCCGGTGCCATGGGGCCCTTCTGGAAGAGCAAAGGAAGAGACAGTAAGACAAACAGGACATGACGCTTCGCTCACAGCAAGGCCACAGAGAATAGGAGGCAGGCGCCACAGCGCTCCTGTCACATCTGGTGTCCTGACTTCAGTGGACATCGCTTAACAGACGAGGAGGAGGTGGTGGCAGGATATAGGCTGGGAAAAACAGGAGGGCAACAAAACTTTTCTTAATAGTTACTCACCTGATAAAGGAAACCCTCGACAACAATGCATTCTCACATAACCCTTTCAATGAGATTGGAATTGATAAGATGAGACATTAACAGTGTACTGGCTAATATAACCTTCTATGAAAACGTAACATGGCTTTGAAGTTTCTGACAGTGAGGTGGGACAGAATATGTTCCTGGCAAAAATCTCCCAAAGTGGAAACTCTTCACAGCAGATCAGCTGCCGGCATCTGTGTCTCACTGTAAAGCCTTCATCACCTCCATTAAATCTCTCAGGGCCTGTTCACACTTGGTGATAATGCACATCTTGCCTGATGCAATCACAAGAGGACAGTTCTAATTCTAGACATGAATGCACCAAAAATGCATTGTGGTCACAGTGGAAATTTCCTCAAACTTATGTATCTGCATGTGATCATAGATTCAAGCCACAGTGAAGGGCCACGTGGTCTGTATGCAAAATATCCCAAACACATTCCGTCACAAGTGATCTAAAGATGCCAAATCATAAAAAATAAATAAATAAATCTATAAATTGGCGGCCTTATTTAAGCATGGTATCAAAGTGACCAGCAAAAAGTGTTTTGTGTCTTGCACACGGATGCATGGGAGTTTGCAGGGGTGCTTGGTATTTTGGATCTTAGAGCCCCAGCAATGCTACTGAAGAGGACTATACTGTAAACTGGAGGGAGAGGTAAGTAATTATTAGGTCAACCATCATGGACCTTAACAAAAACATTTTATTAAAAGGAGACATGCATCTTTAAGAAGTAATGTTGTTGTCTGATTGACAGACATGTATCAAAAGTTATTGTGTCTATTCTTTGCAAATTAAAAAAAAATAAGAACTTTTATGTAAAAGTAAAGGGTTGATAGGCAGCCACATCTCCTTAATATAATACCAGTTCATCCCTTGTATGGCCAGTTGACTTTATACAAATCAGGAGATGGATTTAAAAAAAAAAAAAAAAAAAAACTAATTTCAATGTCACTGAATACAGGGGATGTGAATTAATAAGATGTTATTAATATCGATACATTATTGACTCTGCCTATAATTATCAATTACTATTATCAATTTTCTAAGTGGGAAAATGATGACCTATCAGCGTCAATCCAGATGTGTTCCAGGTTGCTCAAGACAGAGTTTGATGTCAGTTTAGATCTGAAATTATGACCCATGAGCTTGCAATGCAGAACTGTCACAAAACAGGAATTAATTACACCCAACGCATATGATGCCAACGGACTGATGATTTTGGAACAGATTCTGAAGTGGAACCTGTACTAGAGTCCCATCCCACCTGACTATCCATTGGACATCAGCAAACCACCAATTAAGAAATGGGAAGGGAACTCCACCAGGACCACACCATCTTGAAAACCTCAGCTACTGTGCCTGCAGTTAAAGAATCCACCAAGCACCCATGACAACTAAAGTGTTACTTCAGCAGTCAAAGTTTCATGGCAGTGTTGCACAGAGGACAAATATAAGCGCTATTCTTACATTTCCACATGCCTTCTGGCACACTCAAGCCAAATTTCATGTCTTCTTTTGATGACCATAAAGCAGTGACTGGAGAAACAACAAGAAAATGTTGCCATATGCACATCTATAATATTTTTCATTGAGGTCACGAGGAATAGTAAAGGGGAAAATGCGATACAGAAGACTGTAATATAAGCGAGTAATAAAGGTTAGCTCACGGGGCGGAGAGCAGTACAGGAGGAAGAGGAAGAAGAAGCAGAGGTCTGAAGTGCAGGACTGGAAGCAGTGGGAGAGGAAGATGGTACCATCTTAGCTGGGGTCAAAGAACATTGCCTGGTGGTCTGAGAGGTCACAGGAGACTGCAGAGGGAGGGGGAGAAAAAAGAAAACAAAACAGATAAGGGCACAGCAGGAGAGTGCAAGGAATAGGGAGAAACATCCAAAGTACTTCCAAACATACACAGAAATAAATAAATTAAAAAACTGATGTCAGTATCAGAGGTATAAGAAAACATGGGGCGGAAGTGGATTCAAGGTCAAAAAAGCAAGAGGCGGAGAGCAGCAATAGAAGAAAAGAGCCATAGCATGCCCTGCAGACAGATAAAGAAAGGTCATGACAGGAGAAAAGAAAAAACAAGAATGAAACAGGGAGGTCAGTGGACAGCATTGGGTCACTGTGTCAACAATAGCATGATCACTTATACTCTATTGGAGTTTGAAGTTATTCAGTCATTTTCTACACCACCTTACTCCAATTAAGGGTCACGCGGGGGACTGGAACCTATCCCAGCAGTCATAGGGCGAAAGGTGGAGTACACCCTGGACAGGACGCCAGTCTATCACAGGGCCACATATAGTCAAACAAACATATTCACATTCTCACAGTCAAATCAGACTCACCCATTCACCTAATCTGCATGTCTCTGAATGCGTGAGGAAGCTAGATCACCCAGAGGGAACTCACACGAACACGGAGAGAACATGCAAACTCCACACAGAAACGACCAGGTGGAAAGCGACCCCATGCCTTTCTTGCTGTAAGGCAGCAGTGCTAACCATTATGCCACATTACGGAGTTATTAATAAGGAAAATTATTTCACTTGCTATTCTTATTGCAGAAAAATGGCAAAAACCAAGGAAGTTGGGAAACTGCAAATAATTAATTCCTGGTGACAGGTAGGGTGTAGTTAAGTTCAGCATATTGAATAATAAACTCACGTTCTGCAATACAAAACTATTTTACTATCACTTAAGCTTTAATTTAAGATCATTGATTAATGGGTCAGTCTATAAATATCAGAAAATGTAAGAAAAGTTTTGACTGACGAAAAGTTTTCAATTTATATTGATGTTATACAAAAAAGTCATAATAATAAAAGTTTTAACCAGCAAAAATTTGGAACGTTCTATTAATTGATGACTGGAACAAGACGTCTACTAGAAACATACTTGGTGCCTTTGTTTTTTTCTTTTGCTTTACAAACAAATTCATTAATGAAGTAATTGTTTTAGCACAGGGTAATTCTTTGCTCCAAAACGTATATGCATAACTTATACAAGTGGGTGCATGCATAAATCAACATATGGCAAATTGTGGATTTCTGCTGTACTTGAATAAAGTACTGTAGCAATGCACTGGAAATGAATGGTACAAGTTAGCAATGTTTCCCTCGGGACCAAAAGTACTGCGCATTTTGCATTCCTTCCTGCTGTAACTGCACATAATGATCCAAATTAGGTGTGTTCCATTGTTCAGCAAGTTGTTGAGTGGCTGAACACACCTGGCTGAGCTGATCAGGGACAAATGGATAACAAGCAGTGTTATAGGTCCTGAAGATCAGGATTGGGAAAAACTGCAATATACCAACAAAAATCATATGTGAGGGGGTTTTATAATTTAATTTAAGACCCTAATTAATGGCCAATATACAAACCTCATTTTCAATTTTTTTTAAATGTTTAAACAAAACCTTAAACTTGCTGTTCCACTCAGTAAGAAAATAATTGTAAAAACCTGCTCAAATACAATGTTATGTTACTCAAATTATGTAATTTATAAAGGTAAAATTTTAGCTGGGCAGGTATGTGTGTGAAGCGACTGGAATAAGAATTAGCACCTGCAAATAACAGACCATGGTCCTCTGTCAGAAAGGAGTGGATTCTCCCTCTGGGTCAAGTAGAGTGTCTTGGTGACATGACGAGTCGAATAAAACCGGTCATGTGACTCATGGTGCCATCTTGGTTCCAAAATAGAGTTAACTGTTGTTAACTGCATGTAAATACGGCTATTTTATTTATTTATTCGCTGAAAATGCCGGGTTGCTGTGCATTTGGATCCACAAATAGACACAACAAGGGCTTCAACATCTACAGATTCCCTTCAGATCCAAACAGAAGAAGCATTTGGGAAAATAAAGTCAGTCGTATGGGATGGAAGCCGAAATCATCGCCAAAGCTTTGTGTGGTAAATTTATTGTTAAGTCCCATCGCATAAAATGTCCTGTCCGATCGCAATGTATTTCCATTAAAAACCGCGAGCAGTCTGGACGTGCACAGGTTCAGTGCCCTGACACTCGCCGATTTGAGTAAAGTGGGACCGAAGCCATTTCCCTAATTAAAAGTCCAGCCGTTTATTTTATTCACACTGTGCTCAGACTCGGACCCGCAGCCTGGACACTCACCTGTTAATCAGACACAAAAGGCTGTGATTACACACTTTTCTGCTTTCGCTGCTTCATCTGCCATCATATTTTAATAGTTTTGGCAGTGTGCATGCTGATTACAAACCAATCAAAAAAAGTCCATACATTTACAGCACAAAGGCAGTAAAAGAGGAAATTGTACAAATTACCTTTGATTTGGAGGTGATGATTGTAGAAAGAAAAGCTTGTTGAGGGTCAAATTAGTCCAGAATAAAGCATAATCCAGAGACGGAGAACTTTAAAACTGTCACACACGTCATTGCATGACACGGAGTTACAGAGCTGCAGCTGCATAAATTTGGCTTTAAATTAATTAAATAAGTCATCATAAATTGTAAATTTATGTAAATTTGATAGTTTAACTATTTTTATTTTGATACCACCTGTTACCTGGATCTGTTGTGGTAAGTGGTTAAATAATTTTAAAAAATGTTGAAAATATAAAAGGTTCATTCAGTAGTTCAGCGCAGTTTGAACCAAAATGGCACCATGTTCTGAGTTGATACCACTCTCTCAATTAAGGCACTCTAGGTCAGGGGAGCGTTACTGCCCCAAGTGGAGAAGTTCAAATATCTCAGTCTTGTTCAGGAGTGGGGGTAACTTGAAGTTTGGTGTGTTGTGTTCACCGTACCAAACCGTGATGGTGAAGAAAGAGCTGAGCCAGAAAACAAGACTATCGATTTCCATGTCAGTTTACACTCACATCCTCACTTGCGGTCAGGAGCTTTGGGTAATGACTGAAAGAACAAGGTCACAAGTGATGGAAAAGAGATTCCTCCATCAGGTATATGGGCTTAAACTCTGGGACAGGGTGAGAGACCTGAACATCCAGGAGGGACTCCGAGTACAGCCACTATTGTTTCTTTGCAATAAGGAGCTAGCTGAGGTAGTGCGGGCATCAGGTAGGGATGCCACCTGGACATCTCCCTAGGGAGGCCTTCCAGGCACATCCAACTGGGAGGAGACCCCGGGAAAGACACAGGACACACTAGAGGAATTATATTTCCCAGGTGGCTTGGGAACGACGCCTCAAGATCCCCAAGGAAGAGTTGGAGAATTTGGCTGAGGATAAGGAAGCATGCGATGAGCTGTTTAACCTACTGCCACCATGACCTGGACCCAGACAAGCTGAAGAAAGTGAATGAATAAATAAATGAATGAATGTTTAGCTGATCCTGTGACTTTAAACTTTTATATTTTGGAACAACCTATATATTTAAAAAACTGCATTATCATCTATGGACATTGCCTGCAGTGGTGACAAGCTTCTCCTGTATACTGATCTGAAACAGGGACTGTGATTCACACTCTGGAGCAGAGGGTGGTGGCAATGCACAATTAAACTGGATGCCAACCACTGTAAAACAAGACATAGTAGATCTGAATTAGGAGGATATGCTGGGTCTTGGAGAATGAGTGAAATAAAAAAAAAAAATCATCCTGTCAAACTGAACGAACACACTCTTGAATAAACTTCAAACCACTCTACACTCCACTTGTTTGCACTTTGTGGGACAGCCAGAACAGCAACGAGGTAAGGATAAGTATAATGTTTTCTTGTTCAATTTTCAATTTATTTTCATTTATATAGCGCCAAATCACAACAGAGTTGCCTCAAGGTGCTTCACAGAAGTAAGGTCTAACCTCCAGAGCAACAGTGGTAAAGAAAAGCTTCCTCTGAGGAAGAAACCTCAAGCAGACCAGACTCAAAGGGGTGACCCTCTGCTTGAGCCATGCTACCGACACAAATTACAGAACAATTCACAAAACGAATATACAGGAAATGCTGTTGTTGCACAGGACAGGAGGGTCTCCAGCACAAATACCACACCCATCTCTGGATGGAGCTTCACCTTAAACAGAGAGAAAACACAGAATCAAGCATTAGAAGACAAAAAATACTGTATAATTTGCCAGCATTAAACAACAAGAAAAACAAGAAATACTAAGATGATCACTGGCCACTTGCCCTAAGCTTCACTAAAAGACCCAGAATTTAGGTAAAGTTGAGGCCGCGGCACGCTTCGTTTCCGAATAAAATGACTTAAAAGAGTAAAAAGCACAGAACTATACTATGCCAGTATGCTAGCCACACAAAAGGGAAAATAAGTGTGTCTTAAGTCAAGACTTAAAAGTCTCCACAGAATCTGACAGTTTTATTGACGCAGGGAGATCATTCCACAGAACAGGGGAAGGATAAGAGAAAGCTCTGTGACCCGCAAACTTCTTATTCACCCTAGGGACACAAAGTAGTCCTGCACCCTCAGAATGCAAAGCCCGGGCCGGTATGTAAGGTTTAATTAGGTAGCTAGGTAGGGAGGTGCCAGTCCGTGAACAATTTTATAGACCAGTAGCAGAACCTTAAAATCTGATCTCACTGGGACAGGAAGCCAGTGAAGGGATGCCAAAAATGGGTGTAATGTGGTTTAACTTTCTGCTTTGTGTCAAAAGTCTGGCTGCAGCATTCTGAACCAATTGAAGAGCCCTAATGCTGGACTGCGGTAAACCAGAAAATAGAACATTGCAGTAGTCCAATCTAGAAGAGATAAATGGATGGATCAGGATCTCAGCGTCAGCCATAGACAGGATGGGACGAATCTTCACTATATTTCACAGGTGGAAGAAAGCAGTCCTCGTAATATTTCTAATGTAGAGGTCAAAGGAAAATGTAGGATCAAAAATTACCCCCAAAATTAAGACGGACCCCTGTGGAACCCCAAATTTCATGTCACTAAGGTTAGAGGTAGTGTTACTGTACAAAGCACAGTGAGAATGACTGGTCAAGTATGACGTCAACCGTGCAAGGGCACTCCCAGTAATCCCAAAGGGATTTTCCAGCCTATCAAGTAGAATATGATGATCCACGGTATCAAATGCAGCACTGAGATCTAACAGCACTAGAACTGTAGTGTTGTCCGAATCCATTGCAAGCAGAAGATCATTCACCACTTTAGTGAGAGCTGTCTCTGTGGAATGAGATTTTCTAAAAGCAGATTGCAGTGGTTCAAAGAGATTATTCTCAGTAAAATAGTCCACGAGCTGCCGTGACACCACTTCTTCCAGAATTTTAGAGCAAAATGATAGATTTTGATATCAGCCAATAGTTTTTCAATACACTAGGGTCAAGATTAGGTTTCTTAAGTAATAGTTTAATCACTGCAGATTTGAAACATTTAGGAACAGATCCAGAAGTTAAAGAAAGATTCATAATTTCCGGCACAGTCGGCCCAAGAGTGGGCCACAAGTCCTTAAACAGTTTTGTTGACATAGGATCAAATAAACAGGTTGTGCTTTTTGTTGACTTTATGAGTTTCATGAGCATGCCTAGTGAGATACTCTCAAATTCTGTAAATCTAGGTAATACCTCAGTAATGGCGCCCACCTCAATAGCAGGGTGTAGTGGCTGAGTTAAGGCATGCTGGAATATGTTTAACCTAATGTCTTCTATTTTCTTCTCAAAATAATCCAGGAAATCTTGTCCTGTACAAGGAGAGCAAACTACAGGTGGTTGTCCATGAATAAGTGTTGTCACCATGTCGAACAAGAACTTTGAGTTAAGCTTGTTTTTGTTGATGGAATCAGAGTAACAGGTCCGCTTTGTAGCCAGTAATGCATGCTTAGAGTCTAAGATAGCATCACGCCACACAAGGTGGAATCCATCTAATTTTGAACTACGCCATTTCTATTCTAGACCTCTGGGCTTATGCTTGAGGTCACGCAGGTAATCAGTGAGCCAAGGTGACTCTGTTTTGGGGGAGCGCGGTTTTAACACAGGTGGCACAATCATGTCGAGTGTAGTTTTGAGCACTAAGTTTAAACTATCCACAAGACTGTCTACTGATTGGGTATTTCCCAAATGTGAAGCTAAGCCATCAGGCAGTCTAGCTTCGAGTTCAGTCTTAGTTGAGGAGTTAATGCGTCGCCTCATCACCATCACTAAACACAGCAACGAAACTGTAAACTTAATAAGTGAGTGATCAGAGACCACTGATGTAAGAGGCATGATGTCAATATTCGTGACAGCAATACCACGTGCAAGAACCAAATCCAGGGTATTTCCACTAATGTGCTTTGACTCTCGAATGCATTGCTGAAATTCTAATGCATCCACAATTTCCATAAATGATTTGCAGAGGGGATCAGAAGGCTTATTTATATGAACGTTAAAGTCACCAATGATCAGAATGTTATCTGCACTAGTTGACAAGTTAGAGATGAATGCACCAAATTCATCTAAGAATTCAGAATATGGACCAGGAGGCCTATACACAATGAGAAAGTAGTAAGGCTGATTTTTATTCTTCTGACCTTGCGTAATATCCAAAGCGGAGAATCAGATGCTCAAATGAGTTATATATGTGACCCCCAACAGCTAATAAGAGCAACACCCCCGCCTTGCTTCGCAACACGAGGGATGTGACTAAATGTGTATGCTAGTGGGCAGGCCTCATTTAAGGGGAGGACAGCTGTAGGTTTAAGGCAGGTTTCACATAACCCAATCACATCTAAGTGATGACCAGTAATTAAATCATTAATCAACAATGATTTTGAGGATAGTGATCTTATGTTAATGAGACCAAGACTAAGGACCTCAGTGGTGTTGACTTGGGCTGAAACGATTACTCGAATAATTCGATTACAAAAAATGATCGAGGCAAATTCTGTGCCTCGAAGCTTCGTTTAAACATTGTAGTACATATGCCAGGCCTGTGTGTGGCGCTATAATGTCCCCAGAAAAACAACAGAAGAAGACTAGAACATGCGCTCAGGCTGTATAACAGCTAATAATTTAGCCCTTAAAGCTACTGCTTTCCATTGCGACACAGAGTAAAATAAATCCTTTTAAGAGAAAGAGGGTCCACACTGATCATCTGAAATAGACTTGCTGCACATTTAAAGCGAAGCAGTGTGTTTGTCTATTATTAAAAACCACACGGTCTGCTCGACGTGGTGAGTGACTATTGACCCGACAGCCGGGTGCCCACAGTCGAAGCCGGCTGTTGTTCAGACTCGCACTAAGTGTTTCGCTTTTTCTGGCCAACACACAATGCTTCACAAACGCGGTAATTAAAAAAAAAAAAAAAAACTAACCACGAGGCTTGCATGTTCAACCTCCTGCTGAAATACATCTGCTGAATCGCAGAGAAACAGGGATAAAAATAAACAAATAAATAAATCAAAATCATGTAAGGATCCAGTCCACCAACCTTAAAAAAAAAAAAAAAAACTCAAAATGGTTACATTTTACAAGTTGGGGGAAAAAAAACAGAACAGAAAGCCCCATCCCATCACCATTTCGACAAAATGTCAAGACTTTGGCACACGGACATTGTGCCATTGCTTAGGGAGAGCTCTGGACTACTGATGTTGTTTAAAAACACAAAAGTACTTTTTATCTGATTACTCGATTAATCGCCAGAATAATCGATAGAATACTCGATTACAAAAATAATCGATAGCTGCAGCCTTAGTGTTGACAGTTGAACTGTTTGGGTTTAGGGGTGGTTCCAGAGTAGCATATACAGTATAAGATGCCTAGAAGTAGGTTTAGGTTTGAGACATTCCACGCCCACATTTGTCATAAGCCTTGCAGGGTCTCTAATCACCTGCTCCGTGGCCTGCTGTAAATTCCTAATATTACCCTCCCTGTAGAGCTCTATCCTTGTTTGCAGACAAGATGGTGGCACCTTCCCTAGTAGGGTGGAGGCCGTCCAGCATCAGCAAGCGACGGCAGCCCCAGAACAAAGGCCAGTTATCAATAAATCCAAAGCCTTGCTGTCTACAAAATTGCGCCAGCCATCTATTTAACGATGTCAGCCTGCTAAATGCCTCATCAGTACCCCAGGAGGGGAGGGGACCAGAGACTATAAATTGATGCCGACACATCTTTCTGGCAAGGTCACAAATCCTCTCTATGTCCATTTTTGTGACCTCTGAGTGCTTCATCCTGACATCATTGGTGCCTGCCGACGTGAATAACTATGTGACTATATCTCATGTGATGTTCGTTACTTTGTCTTCCCTTCTGCAGCATCAGCACCCTAAGATGGGATGCAATATCAGGAGCTCTGGACCCAGGAATACATTTAACATCAGCCGGCGTCTGTAACCTGACTTTGTGGGTGATAGAATCCCCTATCACTAAAGTCCGGTGTTTCGGCCTGGAGACAGGAGTGGAAGTCACTCGTGGGCTCAGAGAATTCACAACAGGCAAATCCAAGGGGGAGAACCAATTCACAGTTGGCAGTGGTGAGTGTGATCGGGGTACCACAGGCTTCCTCCGCCTAGCCACAATCCGAAAGCCGTCCTCCACAGCCGGCGTTTCTAGGCTGATGCTAATGGAGATGCTAGCTGGCCCAACACTCACCTCACCTGGAGTGCCCGTAATATCTAACTCCACTGAGCTAAGAAGCTGTCCTAACTTAAGGACACGGCTCTCTAAGAGAGCCACCCTATCTTCCAACATCACGCAGGATTTATGGAGGGAGTAAAGTAGTGTACTTTGTGCACTAGAAAATTCAGGAGTATAGCCAAGCAAGTACGAGCTAACCAATAATGAATAAGCTAACCACTCCTAAGGCTCACATAGCATTCACACAGACGTAAATAAATGAATTAAAATTCACAGCAGTTACACTGAAAAAGTAGCAGAAGTATTAGACTTGATGAACAGTAAAAAAAAAAGAAAAAAAAACTCCTACGAGTAAACCACTCCTAAGACTAACACAAGAGTGAAGTACTAAGCTAAAATTCACAACAGTTACACTAAAAAACTAACAGAAGTATTGAAGAAAAGGGGGGTCGAACTAGCTAACGCAAGCTAACTGCTAGCAAAAATGCTAGCCACTCCTAAGATTTATACAGAAGTAAAATAATGACCTAAAATTCTCAGCAGTTACACTGAAAAACTAACAGAAGTATTAAACAGGTAAAAAAGAAACAGCTATAAAAGTAACGGCGGGGAAGGGGGGTAGTCGACCTAGCTAGTGAACGCTAGCGATTCACAACAGAACTGTAGTTAAATAAGTTTCAGAGTAGATACACTTAACAACCAGAAGAGTGCTAAACAGAAATAAAAGAAACGTATACAACCGTGTAAAGTTCGGAAGAGTGTCACAACAGCAAACAATCCAATGGAAGCCACTGGTACTATACACATCCATCTAGAACACCTTCCGAGGGAGGTGTTCCAGGTATGTCCAGCTGGGAGGAGACCATGGGGAAGACCAAGGACTGGTGGAGAGATTTTATCTCGACATTGGCCTGGGGACACCTCAGGATCCCCCAGTCAGAAGTGACTAATGTGGCCCAGGAAAGGAAAGTCTGGGGTCCCCTGCTGGAGCTGCTGCTCCCACGACGCGATCCCGGTTGAAGATGTACAGTATGTACATTCTCAGTTAATGTGAAAAAAAACTAAGTGATCCATGTGCAAAGAAAACATTTCGGTGGCTTTACTTAATTTAAATGTGTACACTGGACACACAAGATTAGAATGTGTCTAAATCACAAAATTTTCTTTTGTATCCCAATTAGAGACAGAGGAAATTTCTGATAGCTGGGCACATTTTGATCAAGTGGGACTGATGTACACATTTAAATTAAGCAAAGTCACAGCACTTTTTTCAGTGTATCTATGTGTCTCGGGATGATCAATACTGACTACTACAATGTTGCCAAAAATTGTCAGCTTGTATATATCATAATATGTATGCTATACAACCCCAATTCCAATGAAGTTGGGACATTGTGAAATGTAAATAAAAACAGAATACAATGATTTGCAAATCCTCTTCAGCCTATATTCAATTGAGTACACCACAAAGACAACATATTTAATGTTCAAACTGGACTTTTTTGTTTTTGTGCAAATATTTGCTCATTATGAAATGGATGCCTGCAACAAAAAAGCTGGGACAGGGGCAACAAAAGACTGGGAAAGTTAATGAATGCACAAAGAACGCCTGTTTGGAACATTCCACAGGTGAACAGGTTAATTAGAAACAGGTGAGTGTCATGATTGGGTATAAAAGGAGCATCCCCAAAAGGCACAGCTGTTCACAAGCAAAGATATTCATAAAAAAAAGTAGAAAAGGGGGTGTTCACAATAATAGTAGTGTGGCATTCAGTCAGTGAGTTTGTCAATTTTGTGGAACAAACAGGTGTGAATCAGAACAGCGTAGTTTGATTAAAAAGTTGATTGGAGAGGAGAAAACGTATACGCACGTGCAAAAAAGTATAGGCTGTTCATCTACAATGATCTCCAATGCTTTAAAATGGACAAAAAAAACAAGATGGATAGAAGAATAACCAGAATGGCAAAGGCTCACCCACTGTCAGCTCCAGGATGATCAAAGACAGTCTGGAGTTACCTGTAAGTGCTGTGACAGTTAGAAGATGCCTGTGTGAAGCTAATTTATTTGCAAGAATCCCCCGCAAAGTCCCTCTGTTAAATAAAAGACATGTGCAGAAGGGGTTACAATTTGCCAAAGAACATATCAACTGGCCTAAAGAGAAATGGAGGAATATTTTGTGGACTGCTGAGAGTAAAACTGTTCTTTTTGGGTCCAAGGGCCGCAGACAGTTTGTGAGACGACCCCCAAACTCTGAATTCAAGCCACAGTTCACAGTGAAGACAGTGAAGCATGGTGGTGCAAGCATCATGATATGGGCATGTTTCTCCTACTATGGTGTTGGGCCTATATATCGCATACCAGGTATCATGGATCAGTTTAGATATGTCAAAATACTTGAAGAGGTCATGTTGCCTTATGCTGAAGAGGACATGCCCTTGAAATGGGTGTTTCAACAAGACAATGACCCCAAGCACACTAGTAAACGAGCAAAATCTTGGTTCCAAACCAACAAAATGAATGCCTCGCAGATGTGAAGAAATCATGAAAAACTGTGGTTATACAACTAAATACTAGTTTAGTGATTCACAGGATTGCTAAAAAAGCAGTTTGAACATAACAGTTTTGAGTTTGTAGCGTCAACAACAGATGCTACCATTATTGTGAACACCCCCTTTTCTACTTTTTTTTACTAATAGCCCAATTTCATAGCCTTAAGAATGTGCATATCATGAATGCTTGGTCTTGTTAGATTTGTGAGAATCTACTGAATCTACTGTTACCTTGTTTCCCATGTAACAATAAGAAATATACTCAAAACCTGGATTAATCTTTTTAGTCACATAGCACTACTATTATTTTGAACACTACTGTAGGTTGAAGAGGATTTGCAGATCATTGTATTCTGTTTTTATTTACATTTTGCACAACATCCCAACTTCATCGGAATTGGGGTTGTACATTAGATTACCAGTAGATGTTGGTCTATTAAATCAATTAAATGAAGCTTTTAAAATAATATGAAGCTTTTGGTGATGTGGTTGGCTTTGCTGTTGACACTGAAACAAAGCTTCATTTCACCATCACTGCTTCCAACTGGAAGATGAGAAAACTTCTAGCTTCCATGACATGCAACAAGAACACACACACACACACACACACACACACACACACACACACACACACACACACTCCATTAGCAGCTTCATTTCAGAAGAAAGCTGAACACAAAGCCACACTGTCACACTGTCACAAGCTGAGAAGTGTTAAACGAAAGAATATGTACACTTTAAACTACAAACTGGAGTAAGAATTGGACAAGTACCCCTGTTGTCTCAACAGCTTTTCTACTTGTTCCATACAAATTGGACAAAATTCAGTCATGAACCATGTACTGTATATGGAAAATACATTATAAATTCTTTAAAAACAGACAAGATTCTCCTGAAGCATTAGAGAATTCTAGTCAGAATAAAACTTGAATTCATTACGATTAAAATGCCATTGTTTAAACAAACAAGTTCATACAACGAGCACATATGGTGTAGCCCTGTCACAGACAGAGGGCTGGGGCAAAGAGTAGAAGAGGAAAAATAAGTTTCCCCTTACACTAAAAGTTTTGTGAGCTTTGAATGTAGCACAGAGGAGGCGGAGGAGGTGTGAGATGAGGGGAGCGAGAACAGGAGGGGTGGTGGTGGGTGGTGAGAGCCATGGGGTGCATCGCACCGCGAGCAATGCCTCCACTCTCAACGCGAGCACACACACACACACACACACGTGAGGAAAAACTGTGTTAGCTTTTTAAAATAATCAGGCAGTTGGATGATGAATGATTTAACAGGTATGGAAGGAAGGAAGCTCAGGATGCCTTCCGTTTCTCCCCTCAGGGTCATGGGAAGAGTGACAGGCCGACAGAGGGGTTTGAGCTTTGGGAATAAACACCATTCCCTTTCATTTCCCTGCCACTGTTTTTCCTGTCGAGGCGGCAATGCCGCAACCCACTAATTTATCATCAGTGTGACGGCAAGAAGGCAACGGCAACCTGTAACTTTCTTTTTGAGAGGGGTTCATATCAGGATGGATCCAGGTTGGATGAGAAGACAGGGAGGAAGAAGCCCCTGCCGAGTAATTCTTATATTCAGAGTGCCAGCAGAGTTTTCATTTAATATCAGAAATCACTGACTTCTGGCTTTCTTATATAACATAACTACCAGCCACCATGAAAATAACACTGTTTGTATGTCTGCATTTCTCCAGAACACAAAACTGTGAACTATGAAGTTTGTGGAACTGCTGACTTTCTTGTGCGAGAGCCCCCAACAACTTTATTTCCGCAATTGTCTTTTCCATAGTCAGAAATAATGACCATCAAGGTCTCCACAGTACAAACAGTGGTAGCTATACTTAGATAACCTGAAACAGAAAAATAAGGGCTACTTTAATTTTAAAAACAATAAAATGCTGCCCTCTAGTGATGTGCTTTTGTCATTGCAGTTAGTCATGTGAAATGTGCCATTCATATTTTTAGATTTAAATGAGTAAGTGTATTATGTATCTGCAAGACTGGTTTGTTTACACGTCATGAACTGGCATAAATCAGCAAACACACTGTGTGTTCTTTAGAAAATTTGTCAATTGCACTTTCTTTCAATAAAGTAATTTTATTGTCATATTTACTGTGAAATCTATTAATACAATAATAATGCAGCAGATGCCTATTGTTTAATTATAGATTAATTTGCAGTTTCATTTTTACAATTAATCCATTTCTAATCCAGCCATATATTTTTAAAGGCCTGTGGCATTTTATTAGAACCCTAGGAGATTATTTCAAAAAGCATTTACTTTTTCTATGGAACCCAGCATTTTTGTTTCAAATATCATCGGTTTAAACCAGTTACACATTGAAGGAGGGCAATGTGAAGTTTAACTGCCAATTTTAGCATTATTAAAGAAAAGCTTACGTTTTAAGTCACATTTTAGTCTGGATACACTCTGCAAAAACATTACAGTTTTATTTCATGAAGCACACATGATGAAAAACAAAATGAAATGTTGCCAAATTGTAAAATTATTCATGCTGAAGAACCAGTATTAAGAATTTAACACAAAACAAATATCTCTCATAAACATTACTCTCTGAATCTCACATTAACTGAACACAGACCTGATTTAATATAAAAAACTAACTAAATACAAAGCCAACTCAATATGAAATTAAATATGAAGGTACCTGAAAAGCTCAGTGAAACAAAGTTGAATCTAAAGATAAATTTAAAACTGAATATAAAAATAAGAGACATTAAAGCTAACTAAGCATTAAGATAACTAAATATAAATGTACATAATATCAAGCAAAGTGAAAATACAACCTCAATTCCAATGAAGTTGGGACGTTGTGTGAAATGTAAATAAAACAGAATACAATGATTTGCAAATCCTCTTCAACCTATATTCAGTTGAATACACCACAAAGACAAGATATTTAATGTTCAAACTGATAGACTTTTTTGTTTTTGTGCAAATATTTGCTCATTTTGAAATGGATGCCTGCAACACATTTCAAAAAAGTTGGGACAGGGCAAACAAAAGACTGGGAAAATTGATGAATGCTCAAAGAACACCTAATTGGAAACAGGTGAGTGTCATGACTGGGTATAAAAGGAGCATCCCCAAAAGTCTCAGCTGTTCACAAGCAAAGATGGGGTGAGGATCACCACTTTGTGAACAACTGCGTGAAAGAATAGTCCAACAGTTTAAGAACAATGTTTCTCAATGTTTAATTGGAAGGAATTTAGGAATTCCACCATCTACAGTCCATAATATAATCAGAAGATTCAGAGAATCTGGAGGACTTTCTACATATAAGCAGCGAGGCCGAAAACCAACATTGAATGCCCGTGACCTTCAATCCCTCTGGCTATACTGTATTAAAAACCGACATCATTGTGTAAAGGATCTTACCGTGTGGGCTCAGGAACACTTCAGAAAACCATTGTCAGTTAACACAGTTCATCGCTACATCTACAAGTCCAAGTTAAAACTCTACCATGCAAAGCGAAAGCCATACATCAACAACATCCAGAAACACCACCACCTTCCACCTTGAAATGGACAGATGCAAAGTGGAAAAGTGTGCTGTGGTCTGATGAGTCCACATTTCAAATTGTTTTTGGAAATCATGGACATCGTGTCCTCCGGAAAAAAGAGGAAATAGACCACACAGATTGGTACCAGCACTAAGTTCAAAAGCCAGCATCTATGATGGTATGGGGGTGTGTTAGTGCCCATGACATGGGCAACTTACACATCTGTGATGGCATCATCAATGCTGAAAGGTACATCCAGGTTTTGGAGCAACACATGCTGCCATCCAAGCAACGTCTTTTTCAGGGACGTCCCTGCTTATTTCAGCAAGACAATGCCAAGCCACATTCGACACGTGTTACAACATCGTGGCTTCGTAGTAAAAGAGTGCGGGTACTAGACTGGGCTGCCTGTAAACCAGACCTGTAGCCCATTGAAAATGTGTGGCACATTATGAAGTGCAAAATACGACAACGGAGACCCCGGACTATTGAACAACTGAAGTCGTACATCAAGCAAGAATGGGAAAGAATTCCACCTACAAAGCTTCAACAATTAGTGTCTTCAGTTGAAGATCAAATATCTTGCCTTTGTGGTGTATTCAATTGAATATAGGTTGAAGAGGATTTGCAAATCATGTATTCTGATTTTATTTACATTTTATACCACATCCCAACTTCAAATTTGCTCAATGAAGAATGACAGGGTCCAAATCAACCTTAGAGGAAAGAGGTTGGATGAGGGCAGACCAGAGAAGGACCACATAATTTTGCCATTCTCTCCAAGAACTGATTTTCTCCAAAGAAAAGTGACAAATGTCAAGACAAGTAGGGACTTTACGTGTTGCTTAGATAACATTATGCTACAAAGCATTTTTGTGCTATAAAACAGACTCAGATTCCACCCACAACAGATTTCTCAATAAGAGCAGGCATATTTGTTTTGATTATTGAGTTTCCCCATGATGTCACTAGGAATTCCCTAATGTTTCTTTTCTCTATACACAGTATGGTTTTGCAGACAGTTCTGTATTCAAATACAGCCCCCACTGTTTTGTTGCTGTGTTTAGTGGAACAAGAACCTTATTTATCATGGCAGAGACACATCAACTCTTCAACTACAATTGAACTTAGAGCCAGACTGCCTGATATTTTAGTGTCACTTTTGGAAAATAACCATTCAGTAGACAGTCTTGTGGACACCTTAAACTCAGCGCTCAAAACTACACTCAACATGATCGATTCACCTACATTAAAACCACGCCTCCCCAAAACACAGTCGCCTTGGTTCAATGATTACTTAAATGAGCTCAAGCATAAGGCTAGAGGTCTAGAATAAAAATGGCGTAATTCAAAACTAGAAGTATTCCACCTCCCGTGGTGCGATGCTATTTTAGACTATAGGCATGCACTATTGTCTACAAAGTGGGCCTATTACTCTGATTTGATCAACAAAAACAAGCATAATTCAAGGTTCCTCCTTTTACGGCCCCAGAATTTTTACATTACTTTGTAAAGAAAATAGATGGCATTAGGTTATCCCAGCATGCCGTAATCCAGCCACTACACCTTGTTATCAAGGTGGGTGCCATCACTGATATATTACCTAGATTTACAGAATTTGATAGCATCTCACTGGGCGTGCTAATGAAAGTAAAAGTACAACCTGCTTATTCGACCCTATACCAACAAAGGACCTGTGACCTACTCTAGGGCCTACTGTGTTGGAAATTATTAATCTGTCATTAACCTTGGGATCTGTTCCTAAATGTTTCAAATCTGCAGTGATTAAATCAGTACTTAAGAAATCTAATCTTGACCCTAGTGCACTGAAAAATTATAGGCCATTACCAAATCTATCATTTTGTTCTAAAATTCTGGAAAAAGTGGTTTCACAGCAGCTTGTGAACCATCTTACTGAAAAATCTCTTTGAACCACTGCAGTCTGCATTTAGATCATATCATTCCACAGAGACAGCACTCACTAAGGTGGTAAATGATTCAGACACCACTATAGGTCTGGTGCTGTTAGATCTTAGCGCTGCTTTTGATACGGTGGATCACCGTATTCTGCTTGATAGGCTGGAGAATCATTTTGGGATTATGGGGAATGTCCTTGCATGGTTCACTGGTGATCATCTTAGTATTTTCTCTGCTTTCCTGTTGATTTAATGCTGTTGAATTATACCTTAAGGGTACTTTTCCAGCCGAATGATTCTACTCTTGGTGCGATGCCATCCAAGGTGCGGATGGCATCGCATGCAGGATTGACACCTACAGATCGCGGGGTGCCGGAATGTTTGTGAGATGCCATGCGTGACGCTGATGCAGCACACTGCAGTCTGCTTTTGGAATGGACTCTGCCATCAGAACAAGCCTACTGATGGCACTGTCGAAAACCTTCAATAGATAGCAACTTGTGTTCATGTACCATTGTAACCAACGGAGTGCATTTCCACAATGCCAAAAAAAAAAAAAAAAAAAATCCCAAAAAGTAGACAGAAGTGGACTGTGAGCGGCAAAAAATAGTGGCAAGGGCCATATACGTGGCAGTAAGTATACAGTAAGCAACCATACACAACTGTAACCAAGACTAGGAACGCAACCATGCACCATCACACACCAGCCTACACAGGGATTAAGTGAAATCTGCACAGTTTTCCAGCATACTCTATACGCATCACAACGCAACTGAATGCAATCCAAGGGTGAAAGGGGCTTAAGGCCTGACATTAGCCTTAAAACTCGCGAACATCCAATAACCTGATGCTAACAGGCTAACTTTAACATGAAAACTTGCTAGCACTGCACAATGCCAGGTTATAAGTTTGTCACACCTTGATGATTTAGCCAGCGTATGTGACCGTATTCAAAACTCTGGCATAGGTCTAATAAGGTATGGCTATGTTTTGTTTAAGTTAAGAGGACGATGAAGCACACTGATATACATTGTAATACGACAAGTATGTTGAAATATTTTGGGCATGCACAATATTTTCTACGTATGCCAGCGTATGGCTTATATGTCCCGCATACGTGGGCCATAAGTTATGCGATTGTTGTCACATAAACTGAAATACGTCCATTGATGCTATCCTTTGACTGGCTGAACAACTGAAAGCTGCAGTCATGCGAAAAGTTCAGACTGTTTCTAATATTTCATATCATGGTCAGTGAGAATTCCATGTCTAACTGGCGTGGATTATTTTCGTGTGTACGGCCGTCACCATAGCAACGCGCAAATCAGTTGGCACAGATCAGCTGTGTTTTGACAGGTGAATGACAGAAACGCGATAAAACATGGATTTCCAAGTGAATTTTAATATTTTCGGCCAAAATAAAATGTTTGAGGAATGGAAAGAGGAGAACGAGAAGAACAGCAAAAGCAACGGCGTAAAGATTTAACATCACACGAACTGGACAAGATTGAAAACGGGAAAGAAGAAGAGAACGGTTCTATCCTTGTGGGCTGCCGGAGCGCTCTGCATCAAACCAGAGAGCGTAGTTTGTGGACCTGTTGCCAGAGTTGGCCGCAGCTCCACACAGCAGAGAGGGGGGCGGTGTGAGTGGCCCGGTGCGGCGCGAGCCTGCAGACACAGTAAGTGCATCGGAGGCAAAATATCTTGAGACTGGTGTAAAATAGTCCCAAATACTCACACATTTTTATCAAGTTCTGTTAACTTAAATAAATATTTGTGTGTTAGCTCACTGTGTGGGACCATGGTATAAGCGGATTAAACAACTCGAAGCCATGCATTATACGGCTTCGCGTCGTGGTGTTTTAGACTCTGCGTCGTGCATTCAAACCGTATAATGCACTGCTTCTCGTTGTTTAATCCTTACAAAACCATTCACACACAGGGGAAATATAAAGTCTTAATCTTACCTGTTCGTTTCAGTCGGATTCATCATCACAGACTGATGATACCTTATCCACATAAAGCGCCGTGATTTTGGAAAACAGAGAAGAAATGTAGCGTTTTCCAAGAAGTCCCTCTGTTTCTCCTTGTGTTTCTCAGTATGAACCAGAGATCGCTGGCGTTTTGTGCCACAACAAGAAAATAAACTTATTTGACAAGATGAAAGAGTGACAGCGCCTCATTCATTCATGTCAGCATTTACCACAGCCACCAGTCAATTCTTCAGCATTCTTCACCCGAAGAAAATAAATCCCATGCTCCACCAAGCCAAAAATGTAATTAAATTTAATTTAAAAATGTTAAATTACTCTGTTTGGCCTCCGTGTGGAGCGGAGAGGCCGCATGACAGCGTACTCGTGCTCAATGACGTGCTCGTCAATATTTTCATGTACCGCCTGCCAAACAAAAGGGTTTTGCTGGCGGTGGAAACGCAAACCAAGCCATGTTTAACTGTTGCAACCTGTACCATACTGTGCAGTACCAACCCGAACAACTTAGTGGAAACGGGTCTGACAACATACGCTGGCTACTCGTCATAGTGTGACAGCTGCATAACTTATTCGACGCATCCAGAATATTCGGTGTATTTTTCATACGTTGGTATAAGCAGGCAAAATTGTCAAGGTGTGACAGGGCCCTAAAATAAGTTCGTTCATTGTCTTGTTGTGGCACAATGCACTGGTGTCCTTTGGTTCAGGCTGAGAAACACACCAGGAGCAGAAAAAACATTTCTTTTAAAACGTTACATTTTTTTCCAGTCATGACAAGGAACTAAAGGCTTTTCAGACGTCTTCCAAAATCAGGACGCTTTAAGTGGATAAGGATTCATCAGGCTGTGATGATGAATCCAACTGAAATGAACAGGTAAGATTACGACTATATGGCTGGGATGCTACGCACACTCTGATTGGCTGATTACCGGTCGGATATTTTCCCATATCCGGACCAGTTACCATGACAATCAGTCCACAACTCGTATTTTCGTTACAAACCAGGAAGCTAAAAACACGATTAGAAAAACCAAGTCGGACATGAATGTACTCCATAAATATCTAAGCACCATCGGAAAAAACACAAGGATTGAAAGCTTACCAGCTAGCAACTTCTTCATGGAGGTGAAGAAAGCAAACAAGCTCAACACCATCAGCAGAATATTAGGGTGATACTGTAAGTCTGTGTGTTTATAACAGCCATATAATAAACAAATTATTAACCTCGTTTTCTTGGTTAATAATCCTTTAATATTTACTCCGTGAGTGAATGGTTTTAATATTTTAAATAGTCTGAACTGTTCACAAGAGGACTACAGCTTTCAGTTGTTCAGCCAATTAATGGGCAGCATCATTGGACATATTTCAACTCATGAGTAACTTACAAGAAACGTGTGTCAAAAATCGCATAACTTATCTACAACTTATGGCCCACATTTGTGGGACATATGACACATACGCTGGCATGCTCCGAAAATATTGTGCATGGCCAAAATCTTTTGACGAACTTGCTGTATTATGACGTATACCAGCGTGCTTCAACGTGCTCTTAACTTGCACAAAACTTACCCATAACTTATTATACATACACCAGCGTATTCGCCATATATGTCATATGTCGGCATACGCTGGCTAAATCATCAAGGTGATACAGGGCCTTTAACAGGCTAATGTTAGCATGAGCTGAGTGCCTCCATTGTGAACAGGATTTATAATGTGCTTTTAACAAATTTAAAAAAATGTTACAAGTTTGCTTACAAAAAAATCTGACTGCACATCTTCAGGTAGTTTTTTATGCTGCCTGAAAAAATGAAAATCTAACAATATGTGGTTTTTGAGGGGTTTTTTTTAACCTTAAAGACTAGTTAACATATACTGACACACAGATTTGGGCTGTAGATAATTATGGTATAGACTCAAAAGAACTCTATTATAAATTAATCATGCAAGATGAGAACTACGCAAGATTTTTTTTAGTCAAGCAACAAAAATTTGTAGTGTGGCATGTTTGATATATTTTGCCTTGCTTGACATTGGAATGTAACGACTGTGCACACACACATTGCAGTGACAATGCTTAAATGATACCTCATGAAGCTCAAGCACATCGGAATGTTTCATTACGTGAGGCATACAAAACTCAGTGATTCCTCCTCCCATACTCCATTTCAAGCAAAAATTAAATAAAACCATAAATGCTGTGTGTATTTCTAGAGCACAGAAGCTTTACTCCTCCTCTCGTCCTTGTGGAGCTGTGAAAACGTGCACTGTGGTGTGCTGAGGAAAGTCCGCAGGTGGTACAGCAGCTACCATGTGTCTGCAGCAGCATGTCTTACCTGTGGGGTTGTTACTCGGAAGGATGCTCCTGTGGTGGGGGTGGCAGGTCGTGGAGAGACACTGTTCTGGGCATGAGCCTGGGCTTGAGCCTGGGCTTGGGCCTGAGCCAAAGCCTGCTGAGGAACCATCACCAACTGGCCCAACTCTGTACGTACCAACACCATCCCTGAGGAAGAACACAGGACAACAAATCATGGAAAACCTATATTGTTACTTTGTTTCCAAGAAGGTGTTACATCTGGCAGCTAACAGTATGCACATATACAGTATTTTGTATGTTGATTGTAAGCAGGGGCATTCTGACAGTCACTTAAAGATTCAGACAAAAATAAAAATGAAAGGATTTTTCTGTCATATCAAATACATTGCATAACTAAATAATAATGGGGGGAAAAATTCAGACAAAAATGAGATTTCCAAATTCCTAATTAAGTCATTACCTCTGCCAAGGAGAATTAACTGCTTTAGAAGTCACATTTAGACAAACGCAATCATACCTACAGTCAATTTAAAGTTTTCAATGCACCAAACCTGCATGTCTTTGGAAGGGAGGGGAAGCTGGAGACCTGGAGTGTTGGAATGTTGCTGTTTTAATAACAGGATTTTATTCATCCCTGAGACAAACTAAATATTACTTACCGTACATCCGGAAAGTATTCACAGTGCTTCACTTTCCATATTTTGTAAGCCTTACTCCAAAATGGATAAAATTAAATTTTCCCCTAAAAGTTCTATTCACAACACCCGATAATGGCAACATGAAAAAATGTGTAATTTTTTTTGGGTTTGTTTGTTTTTTGTTTATGTCATTGTCATTATGGGGCATTGTGTGTAGAACTTTGAGGAAAACAATGAATTTCATCCACTTTGGAATAAGGCTGTAACATAAAGTATGGAAAAAGTGAAGTGCTGTGAATACTTTCCGGATGCACGGTATACCAAGGGAAGCAACTTGTGAGCAATAGATTATGCTACTAAATTTCTTCTGTCTATGTGGAGAAGAGCTAATCACTGAAATTGTCAGCTGAAGGTGACTGGTTGGAATGACAACCTACACATATGGTTGGCTTCCAAAAAAATGTACATAAAAAAAAAAAAACAAGGTCTAAGACTCACACTGTAGGTTGTTGTCTGTACTGCATTTGGAAAGAGGTGTCATTTGATTTAAAATGGCGATTTGCTTTGAAATAATTAATTCTGACCGAAATCCATCTTTCCAACTTAAGCATTTGGCGCTGTGCACTTAGTCCCACAAAACAGTAATGAAGGATGATTCTCGTTTCTTGCCCGCAACAAGACATGAGTCCCAGTTAATGACTTTAATCCGTACAAAGGTGACTCATGACTGACATCTTTAAATGGCTTTGAGATGGGTTAATGAAGAAATTACGGACCTGCCGCTTCTGAAAAAAAGCGAAGCAGAGAACCAGTGAAGTAGCGAGTCAAAGCACTTCAAGCTTCAAGCAGACCCACTGCAGAAGCAGCGAGTCTGCAACCAAGGTAGAGAAATGGTTATTTTCCCAATAAACATTCTCAAAAACAAAGGCTGCTCCAGTGTAAGTTGAACTGAATGACCGATAAGGGAATCATTAGCAAAAAGGCTAATGATGTTGATGGATCAAGTCATTTCTTATTGATTCTTAAACAGGAACCGGTTTTCGATACCCAACCCTATGTGTCTCCATGTGTGTTTGTGAACCACATAACTTAAGGAGTTTTTACAACCCCAATTCCAATGAAGTTGGGACATTGTGTAAAATGTAAATAAAAACAGAATACAATAATTTGCAAATCTTCTTCAACCTATATTCAATTGAATACACCACAAAGACAAGATATTTAATGCTCAAACTGATAAACTTTATTGTTTTGTGCAAGTATTTGCTCATTTTGAAATGGATGCCTGCAACACGGTTCAAAAAAGCTGAGACAGTGGCATGTTTACCACTGTGCTACATCACCTTTCCTTCTAACAACACTCAATAAGTGTTTGGGAACTGAGGACACTCATGATTGGGAATAAAAGGAGCATCCCCAAAAGTCTCAGCCGTTCACAAGCAAAGATGGGGTGAGGATCACCACTTTGTGAACAAATGCATGAAAAAACTAGTCCAACAGTTTAAGAACAATGTTTCTCAATGTTCAATTGCAAGGAATTTAGGGATTCCATCATCTACAGTCCATAATATAATCAGAAAATTCAGAGAATCTGAAGAACTTTCTACAAGTAAGTGGCAAGGCCGAAAACCAACATTGAATGCCCCTGACGTTCGATCCCTCAGGCGTCACTGCATTAAAAACCGACATCACTATGTAAAGGATCTTACCGCGTGGACTCAGGAACACTTCAGAAAACCATCATCAGTTAATACAGTTTGTCGCTACATCCACAAGTGCAAGTTAAAACTCTACCGTGCAAAGTGAAAGCCATACATCAACAACATCCAGAAACACCGCGAGCTTCTCTGAGCCCGAGCTCATTTGAAATAGACAGATGCAAAGTAGAAAAGTGTGCTGTGGTCTGATGAGTCCACATTTCAAATGTTTTTTGGAAATCATGGACGTCCTGTCTTCTAGACAAAAGAGGAAAAAGACCATCCAGATTGTTACCAGCACAAAGTTCAAAAGCCAGCATCTGTGATGGTATGGGGTGTGTTAGTGCCCATGGCATGGGCAACTTACACATCTGTGATGGCACCATCAATGCTGAAATGCTGACATCCAGGTTTTGGAGCAACACATGCCGCCATCCAAGCAACGTCTTTTTCAGAGACGTCCCTGCTTATTTCAGCAAGACAATGCCAAGCCACATTCTGCACGTTACAACAGCGTGGCTTCGTAGTAAAAGACTGAAGGTACTAGACTGGCCTGCCTGCAGTCCAGACCTGTCACCCATTGAAAATGTGTGGCACATTATGGAGCATAAAATATGACAACGGAGACCCCAGACTGTTGAACAAATGAAGTCATACTTCAAGCAAAAGCTTCAACAATTAGTGTCCTCAGTTCCCAAATGCTTATTGAGTGTTGTTAGAAGGAAACGTGACGTAACACAGTGGTAAACATACCACTGTCCCAACTTTTTTAAAACATGTTGCAGGCATCCATTTCAAAAAGAGCAAATATTTGCACAAAAACAATAAAGTTTATCAGTTTGAACATTAAATATCTTGTCTTTGTGGTGTATTCAATTGAATATAGGTTGAAGAAGATTTGCAAATCATTGTATTGTTTTAATTTACATTTTACACAACATCCCAACTTCACTGGAGTTGGGGGTGTAACTGATTTACATCAACCTTAAAAGAATAACTGAAGGTCAGCCAAGGACAAAGTGATTCGAGTTTGAGGATAACCAGTAAAAGTCAAGGTCAATGGCCAAGATCAAAATTCTGGCCTAGTGCTTATCCATAGGCAGACCAGGTAGCTCAGTGGGATAAGAGTTAGACTACAAACATAAAGACATGTGCTTTATTCTCAGTCATTTTACCTATTTGCGTCCTTGGTCAAGACACTTCATCTGCATTATCCCAGTTCACCCAGCTAGAAATGGATGGCAGCCTTGGCTTGAGCTGTAAGCTGAGATGGAGTGGCATCCCGTCAATGGGGAGTCGTAGACTTTCATCCAGTTCAAGCTATGGTACCCAAGGATAAGGGCCAGCCCAAAGGGCCTCAGGACCTGTATAGGACTTCTTATATACACATGTACCACCACCTTATATATATGTACGACATAGGCTTGAATCACAAAGAATTTATAGTTTATACTAATGTTTACTCTGAAAATCGACACGCAGATTCATCTGTATGTTGATTATGGCACTTTTTTAACAATAGATGCCCTTCCTGACATTTATATATATTTGTGAGACCATTTGAACAGTGTGGGCCTCCTGTAAGCACACATGGTGAGAGTTCAGTTTTCACAGCTGAACAAAATCACATGAGCTGCAGCAATAATTATGTGAAAAAGAACTTTTTCAGGTTTAGGCCTTAGTTAAACCAACTGCGCACCAGGTGTACAACTCAGACACCATGTCCTCTAGTGAGACAATGGATTTCATTACAAAACTTACAGCGATGTTTTGGTTTTGAAAAAGAGAATGTGACTGTACACCATTTCAATACAAACAGAAGTTCGCTTGTGCTGAAAAAGACACATGCTTTTCAGATGGTTTCTGATTTACCGGTCATGGAATGTCCTTTGGACCTGAGGACACAATAACTGGTTATAAATTGGTAGCTTCATACAAATGATTGATTTTAATGCCCGGGGTCAGAAAACCAGTCAGTATCTGGAGTGACCACCATTTGCCTCATGCAGTGTAACACATCTCCTTTGCATAGAGTTGATCAGCAGCTAGACACCATCGAATGTGAGCATTTGCCCACTCAAGTCAGTTACGACAACAAACTGCAGTCAGGTCGAGAGACCACGGTGAAGACAACGAGCATGCAGATGAGCTTCCCTGAAATGGTTTGTCAAATTTTGTGCAGAAATTCTTTGGTTCTGCAAACCGATTGTTGCAGCAGCTGTCTGGGTGGCTGGTCTCAGACTATCTTGGAGGTGAATATGCTGGATGTGGGTGTCCTGGGCTGGATGGGGTTACATGCGGTCTGCGGTTGTGAGGCCGGTTGGATGTCCTGCCAAATTCTCTGAAACACCTTTGGAGACGGCTTATGGTAGAGAAATGAACATTCAATTCATGGGCAACAGCTCTGATGGACATTCATGCAGTCAGTATACTAACTGCACACTCCCTCAAAACCTGTGACATCTGTGGCATTGTGCTGCGCGATAAAACTGAACATTTTAGAGTAACATTTTATTGCGGCCAACCTAAGGCACAACTGTGCAATAATCATGCTGTCTAATCAGCATCTTGATATACGCCACACTTGTGAGGTGGGATGGATGATCTTGACAAAGGAGAAGTGCTCACTAACACAGATTTAGACAGATTTGTGAACAATATTTGAGAGAAACAGATCTTTAGTGTATTTAGAAAATGTTTTAGAACTTTGAGTTCAGCTCACGAAAAATGGGAGCAAAAACAAAAGTGCTGCGTTAATATTTTTGTTCAGTGCACATACATATGTTGATATGTCAGTGGTCAGGTGGTTCTGTCCGCCACAAAAGCCACTTCTTCTTCTTCTTTGTCTTTCGGCTGTTCCCATTAGGGGTCGCCACAGCAGATCAATCGTTTTCATCTCACCCTCTCGTCTGTATCTTCCTCTGTCACACCAACCACCTGCATGTCCTCCCTCAGCACATCCATAAACCTCCTCTTTGGCCTCCCTCTTCTCCTCCTTCCTGGTGGCTCCATCCTCAGCATCCTTCTCCTTATATACCCTGGGTCCCTCCTCTGCACAGGTCCAAACCATCTCAATCTCGCCTCTCTGACTTTGTCTCCAAACCGTCCCACCTGAGCTGTTCCTCTGATATGTTCATTCCTAATCTTGTCCATTCTTGTCACTCCCAAAGAGAATCTCAACATTTTCAGCTCTGCCTCCTGTCTTTTTGTTAGTGCCACCGTCTCTAAGCCGTACAGCATAGCTGGTCTCACTACTGTCTTGTAAACTTTCCCCTTCACTCTTGCTGATATTCTTCGGTCACAAATCACTCCTGCCACCTTTCTCCACCCACTCCACCCTGTCTGCACTCTCTTCTTCACCTCTCTACCACACTCTCCATTACTTTGACCCCAAATAAAAGCCACTTGAAAGTGGCCTGCCTGAACCAATCCAACGTGGTATTAGTGCCAATGTGACGGATGCCAGCAAGAGTCGCTGTGCAATAGTAGTCAGTAAACCTCACTCCCCAACAGTGGAAAGGATTCTCTGGCCACAAGGCCAGAGCCTGGGTTTTAGCTGACTGGACAGAGAATCTACCTCCCATGCCAGGGATTGTGAGTTTACATCCCAAGGGGAGTAAATGGGAGGAGTCACAACAGCAACACAATGCAGAGCAAACCAAGGTTGGAATTTTACATTCGATCATTGTCTTAAGCCCCTTTCACACTGGACCTGCGCAGAGTTGCATTGTGCTGCATATCTAGTGAGGTGGCCAGAGAATCCTTTTCGCTGTTGGGGAGTGAAGTATTACGCAGGAATGGCTGTGTATGTTGTGCGCAGGGCGGACGTTTTGGCCGCCTCTTCTTCTTCTGTGGTTTTTAAGCTTCACTGCCAGCAAAGTTCAGCAGAGTCTAGCAGTATGTCCAGCAGGCAGCAATGCAGGTGTGTTCTGATAAAAAACCTGAAAAGATTTTTCACCAGACTGGCATAGGGTAGCGTACAATTGCGGAGATTGGTGTACAGTAGCGCAGTGTTACGTGGACTTGCATAAAGTAGGGGAGTGTTACATAGACTTCATACAGCACATACGTGAAAAAATTTAACGTTTAATTTTTTGCATCCATTTCATGGACCCCTTTGTGTCCCTCAGCATATTGCCATGTAGGGCTGCATAATGCCGTGCTTACACATAACAACGACAAGTCAGGAATGCCACGAAGTGTGCATTCTAGGCCGCTGATGACGAATGTGATGACTCGGGCAGAGGCATCAGGAGTCCTCAGGAACTGTTGCAACATGTTATGATTAATGGCATGTACAACCCCAATTCCAATGAAGTTGGGATGTTGTGTAAAAAGTAAATAAAATGATTTGCAAATCCTCTTCAACCTATATTCAATTTAATACACCACAAAGACAAGATATGTAATGTTCAAACTGATAAACTTTATTGTTTTTGTGCAAATATTTGCTCGTTTTGAAATGGATGCCTGCAACATGTTTCAAAAAAGCTGGGACAGTGGTATGTTTACCACTGTGTTACATCACCTTTCCTTCTAACAACACTCAATACGTGTTTGGGAACTGAGGACACTAATTGTTGAAGCTTTGTAGGTGGAATTCTTTCCCATTCTTGCTTGATGTATGACTTCAGTTGTTCAACAGTCCTGGGTGTCCGTTGTCGTATTTTGCGGTTCATAATGCGCCAGACATTTTCAATGGGCGACAGGTCTGGACTGCAGGCAGGTCAGTCTAGTACCTGCACTCTTTTGCTATGAAGCCACGCTAATCTAACACGTGCAGAATGTGTCTTGGCATTGCCTTGCTGAAATAAGCAGGGACGTCCCAGAAAAAGACATTGCTTGGATGGCAGCATGTGTTGCACCAAAATCTGGATGTACCTTTCAGCATTGATGGTGCCATCACAGATGTGTAAGTTTCTCATGCCAGGGGCACTAATACACCCCCATAGCATCACAGATGCTGGCTTTTGAACTTTGTGCTGGTAACAATCTGGATGATCTTTTTCCTCTTTTGTGCAGAGGACACGACATCCATGATTTCCAAAAACTATTTGAATTGTGGACTCATCAGACCACAGCACACTTTTCCACTTTGCGTCTGTCCATTTCAAATGACCTCGGGCCCAGAGAAGGCGGTGGCGTTTCTGGATGTTGTTGATGTATGGCTTTCGCTTTGCACGGTAGAGTTTTAACTTGCCCTTTTAGATGTAGTGACGAACTGTGTTAACTGACAATGGTTTTCTAAAGTGTTCCTGAGTCCACACGGTAAGATCCTTTAGAAAATGATATTGGTTTTTAATGCAGTGCCGCCTGAGGGATTGAAGGTCACGGGCATTCAGTGTTGGTTTTCGGCCTTGCCGCTTACATGTAGAAAGTTGTCCAGATTCTCTGAATCTTCTGATTATATTATGGACTGTAGATGATGGAATCCCTAAATTCCTTGCAATTGAACGTTGAGAAACATTGTTCTTAAACTGTTGGACTATTTTTTTTCAAGCAGCTGTTCACAAAGTGGTGATCCTCACCCCATTTTTGCTTCTGAACGGCTGAACCTTTTGAGGATGCTCTTTTTAAATCCAATCATGACACTCCCAAATGCTTATTGAGTATTGTTAGAAGGAACGGTGATGTAACACAGTGGTAAACATACCACTGTCCCAGCTTTTTTGGAACATGTTGCAGGCATCCACTTCAAAATGAGTTAATATTTGCACAAAAACAATAAAGTTTATCAGTTTGAACATTAAATATCTTGTCTTTGTGGTGTATTCAATTGAATATAGGTTGAAAAGGATTGCAAATCATTGTATTCTGTTTTTATTTACATTTCACACAACGTCCCAACTTCATTGGAATTGGGGTTGTATCACTGACGAATTATCATGAACCATTACGCGGGGTCAATAATAATGTTCCGCACTGTTGTGGGGTATTACGCGTAACAGCGCCTCATTACGTTCTGTCAGGAATCTGTCAGGAATGTTGTGAATCAGGTGAATTGTCTCCACACCCCCCCATATTCATGCTACCATCAGCTGCTGAACCGTTCACATCACTCCATATTGCTCAACATCCAGATGAATCTACAGCAGAAGAACTTTGTGATTGCATGCTTAGTTGGGTTCTGTGCCATGGAGCTGCGCAGAAAGAAGGAGGAGGAGGAGACAGAGAGAGCCAGATGTCTGGCTGCACGTCGTTCTCCTCTGGCTCACACGCATTCTCCCGAACATCAGGCACAACAGCAGGTGGAACACTTGCAGGAGCACACTGAAGAGCACTGGAACGAGACTTAGCCGACTGGGCGTCACTGTCCTTCTTCAGCATACTATAGCAACGAAACTGAATGCGGTGCAGCAGGGTTTAATTGTGCACAAGAATAATGAATAATGTTCAAGAATAATGAATAATGTTCTGCGCTGTTGTGCACTATCGCATGTAACAGCGCATCATTACGTTCTGTCACGTTTAGGGATAGTATTGATAAGATTTTATCGATATCGATGCCATTATCAATTCTGCTTTTTGATCCGATTCCTTATCGATTCCCTTATCGATACCCCTTGTGAATTTTCTGTGTACTAAAAGTAGGCTTTACAGGTTTTCTGTCAACAACATTTTAAATTGGTCACTGGATCCTTGATCTCTGGACATAAATAAAAATAAATAAAATCTGTAGTTTTTGTCAAAAGCATTTCCTTTCAAACATTTTGGCATGAATGTCTCTCCGTAACTCTGGGCTGAGCTCAGCCAGCTGCTGCACGTCAGCGCAAGACGTCTCATTTTGGGAGGAAAAAACATTTTGATTGATTGCAGTTTGTTTGTATTACAACATTTGGAAAGAGTTGTCAATTGATTTAAACAGCGTTTCACTTTAAATTTATTAATTCCGACTGGACTCTATTGTTCTAACTTGACTCGGCAGAGAGCCGCACAGCATTTGAAGCTGTGTGAACAGAACGGAGGAGTGACTCACGATTGACATATTCAGGGATGAAAGTGGTGAAAAACAAAAAAAGGTGAAACCCAAAATTACCCCCCAACACCACCTGTACGGAAATATTTGAATTCCAGAAGCTCTGAAATACAATCTGGGATTATTCAAGACAATACAACCCCTGGCAATAATTATGGAATCACCGGCCTCAGAGGATGTTCATTCAGTTGTTTCATTTTGTAGAAAAAAAAGCAGATCACAGACATGACACAAAACTAAAGTCATTTCAAATGACAACTTTCTGGCTTTAAGAAACACTGTAAGAAATCAGGAAAAATAATTGTGGCAGTCAGTAACGGTTACTTTTTTAGAACAAGCAGAGGGGAAAAATATGGACTCACTCAATTCTGAGGAATAAATTATGGAATCACCCTGTAAATTTTCATCCCCAAAACTAACACCTGCATCAAATCGGATCTGCTCATTAGTCTGCATCTAAAAAGGAGTGATCACACCTTGGAGAGCTGTTGCACCAAGTGGACTGACATGAATCATGGCTCCAACACGAGAGATGTCGATTGAAACAAAGGAGAGGATTATCAAACTCTTAAAAGAGGGTAAATCATCACGCAATGTTGCAAAAGATGTTGGTTGTTCACAGTCAGCTGTGTCTAAACTCTGGACCAAATACAAACAACATGGGAAGGTTGTTAAAGGCAAACATACTGGTAGACCAAGGAAGACATCAAAGCGTCAAGACAGAAAACTTAAAGCAATATGTCTCAAAAATCGAAAATGCACAACAAAACAAATGCGGAACGAATGGGAGGAAACTGGAGTCAACATCTGTGACCGAACTGTAAGAAACCGCCTAAAGGAAATGGGAGTTACATACAGAAAAGCTAAACGAAAGCCATCATTAACACCTAAACAGAAAAAAACAAGGTTACAATGGGCTAAGGAAAAGCATTCGTGGACTGTGGATGACTGGATGAAAGTCATATTCAGTGATGAATCTCGAATCTGCATTGGGCAAGGTGATGATGCTGGAACTTTTGTTTGGTGCCGTTCCAATGAGATTTATAAAGATGACTGCCTGAAGAGAACATGTAAATTTCCACAGTCATTGATGATATGGGGATGGCTGTCATTACATCAATAAATGCACAAGTTTACGTTGATATTTTGGACACTTTTCTTATCCCATCAATTGAAAGGATGTTTGGGGATGATGAAATCATTTTTCAAGATGATAATGCATCTTGCCATAGAGCAAAAATTGTGAAAACATTCCTTGCAAAAAGACACATAGGGTCAATGTCATGGCCTGCAAATAGTCCGGATCTTAAGCCAATTGAAAATCTTTGGTGGAAGTTGAAGAAAATGGTCCATGACAAGGCTCCAACCTGCAAAGCTGATCTGGCAACAGCAATCAGAGAAAGTTGGAGCCAGATTGATGAAGAGTACTATTTGTCACTCATTAAGTCCATGCCTCAGAGACTGCAAGCTGTTATAAAAGCCAGAGGTGATGCAACAAAATACTAGTGACGTGTTGGAGCGTTCTTTTGTTTTTCATGATTCCATAATTTTTTCCTCAGAATTGAGTGATTCCATATTTTTTCCCTCTGCTTGGTCTAAAAAAGTAACCGTTACTGACTGCCACAATTTTTTCCTGATTTCTTATAGTGTTTCTTAAAGCCAGAAAGTTGCCATTTGAAATGACTTTAGTTTTGTGTCATGTCTGTGATCTGCTTTTTTCTACAAAATTAAACAACTGAATGAACATCCTCCGAGGCCGGTGATTCCATAATTTTTGCCAGGGGTTGTAAACTGCAGTGAGTGCAGCATCCATTTAGGTGAGAAAAAAACCCAACTCTCCTTATTTAAATTCATTCCAGTAGTATTCTGCTCTTAACTAGGATGCAGCAGTTTTCTAGTTTGGCAGATAGTTCTGGAGGAAATCACTGAAGAAATTAACACATTGAAAATATGGTTTGACTGAAACAAATTGTCATTAAACTTAAACAGGGATGAAGTGGAGGTGTAAGAGTCACTAGGTGTTCACAGGAAACAGTTATTTGTTTCTATATGTATTTATTTATTTTCATTGTTAGATGGTTTTATCTTTTCTGTTGTGTTTTGTTTCATTAGGTTCTTTTTGTCTCTTTCTCTAAAATTGTATTGTAACATTATTAGTCTATTATTATTGACTATTATTGTCTATTATGTAGACTATTATTGTTGTTGCTATTATTATTAATATATGAATAAAAATAAATTTAAAAAAATTACAATTTGACTCTTTTACGACAATGAACACTGATCCATTAATTATACCGAAAACAAATCAACACAAACGTGCTGATGCAAACAGCTTAATGCTAACTTTAACATTGAAAATGCCACAGACATGCTAACGCGTTAGCATCGGTCCCGTTTTTAAGTTATAAAATACGAGGTCTATTAGAAAAGTATCCGACCTTATTATTTTTTTCAAAAACCATATGGATTTGAATCACGTGTGATTACATCAGACATGCTTGAACCCTCGTGGGCATGCGAGAGTTTTTTTACGCCTGTCGGTTACATCATTCGCCTGTGGGCAGTCTTTGAGTGAGGAGTGGCCCACCCTCTCGTCGATTTTTTCCATTGTTTAGAAATGGCTCAGAGACTGCTGCTTTGTTTGATCAAAATTTTTTCAAAACTGTAAGGCACAACTGAATGGACACCATTCGATAAATTCAGCTGTTTTTCGGTAAAAATTTTAACGGCTGATGAGAGATTTTGGTCTGGTAGTGTCGCCGTAAGGATGGCCCATGGTGCCTGATGGCGATCTGCGCTTCGAGGCGGCAGCGTCTTGCCGTTTCAAGTTGAAAACTTCCACATTTCAGGCTCTGTTGACCCAGTAAGTCGTCAGAGAACTTTCAGAAGAAGTCGGCATGAGGAGTTTATTCGTAAATTCCATTGTTAACGGACATTTTGTAATGAAAGAACGTGCGGGCAGAGTCGCATGTCGGGCTGGACCCGACCGCGGGGGGTCGCAACAGGAAAAACACCTCCGTTGGAAACCTTAACGGACAAGTTGGAACATGCCCAAGCTGTTAAACAATTTCTCAGTTACTCACTTGTTGAAAGCCATCAAAAGCCGCCTGAATTTTACAAATGGTTTTCAACACGGAGGTGTTTTTCCTGTCGCGGCGCACACAGATTTGCCGAGTCGTCACGGAAATGACTCGGCAAATTTGCGCGCACGTCTTTCATTACAAAATGTCCTTAAACAGTGGAATGTCCGCATAAAGGCCTCATGCCGGCCTCTTCTGAATCTTCTCTGTTCTCTCACGACGTCCTGGGTGAATTAAGCCTTAAATTAGGATGTTTTTAGGTCGAAACAGGCCGACAATGGCGCCTGGAAGCGCTGCACGACGTCCCGCTGCGTGAGAAGTCCTTACACCGACAGAAACACCCCATAATCTCTCATCAGCCGTTAAACTTTTCACCAAAAACCAGCTTAATTTCTCGATTAGTGTCCACTCGGATATTCCTCACAGGTCCTGAAAAAATGTTAATAAAGCAACGCGCGCCGTCTCGAGCAGCGTGTGAAACAAAGGAATTCAGCCGAGAGGGCGGGACCACATCTCACTCAAGGCCTGCCCATAGGGAAATGACGTCACCGACGCGTGAAAAAACTCACGCATGCACACGAGGGTTCAAGCATGATTGGTGTAATCGCACGTCATTCAAATCCATATAGTTAAAAAAAAAATAAAACGGTCGGTTTATTATCTAATAGACCTCGTACATCTATCAACTGTTTCAGAAGACCATAACAGGTCAGTTTAACATAAAAATATTACTCACAGACATATGCTCTTCAGGGTTTTAGTGGGGAAAAGTTAGGATAAAGCGAAATAAAACCATAAATCCACGAATCAGTAGATCGAAGCACTGCTTTGATCTGCAAATCACTGCTTTGATTGGTTCAAGGTTCAAAGCAAAGCTGCACTGCAGAAAAGTTGATTACAGACACCGCTGCAGGTCTGTAATCAATGTAGAGAAATTATCATTTTCCTGACAAACACCCCCCAAAACAACAGCCACTCCGAAGGACCGATAAGGGAATCGTTAATCAAAAAGCTTATTGATGTTGGTGGGTTGAATCATTTCTTAACAATACCCGAAAGGAACCAGTTCTTGATACCCATCCCTAGTCATGTTGTGAATGAGGCGGATTGTCTCCACCCACCCCCATATTCATCCAACCGCCAGTTGCTGAACAATTCAGATTGCTCCAGTTTGCTCCTCAAAAGCCACAGCAGAAGAACTTCTTGACTGCATGCTTAGTTGGGCTCTGCGCCATGGAATGGTGCAGAAAGGAGGAGGAGGAGACTGAGAGCCAGATGTGTAGCTCCACGCGGCTCTCGTCTCACTCGTTTTCCTAAACATCAGGCACAGCAGCAGGTGTTCCACCTGCAGGAGCGTGCTGAGGAGCACTGGAACGATACTTTTAGCCAACTTGGCGTGACTGTCCTTCTTCAGCATACTGCAGCAATGAAACTGAATGCAGTGCAGCAGGATTTAATTGTGCGCACATCAGAGAAGAACACTGTCACGTTCTACTAAGGATCACCACTCATCAAGATGGATCAACACGCTCAGTTGTGACCTCCACGACATGAGGAGAAATGAGGGTGGTGCGTGACATTCGTGGGAGATTTTTTTTGACAGCCAAAACATGCTCCATGAAAATCATGAATATCATGCACCAACACGCACTATTAAGAAACCTATTCAGATGCATTAAGTCACGTTAAGAATGTCAGGAATGTGCCAAGAATGATGGAAATATGACATTCACAACGCGTCTTGCCTATGTGTAAACGCAGCTTTAAGAAACCTATTCAGATGCATGAAGTCATGTTAAGAATATCAGGAGTGTGCTACGAATGACAGAAAAATGACATTTGTCACGCATCCTGCCTATGTGTAAACACAGCATAAGCTCGGCGTAGTCGGTACACCGCATTACACAACTCTACATTGGCCCGGTGTGAAAGAGGCTTCAAAGTTTGATATGTTATCAACAAAAGTAGAATATCATGGATTAAAGTAAAAGTGCTAACATTTCTTCTATGCAATCAAAAGACTTATTTCTGGGGATAGGAACTCATGATATTTTATACCATGCCATTTTTCTGCCATTATTGATCCTGATTATCTGTGTGATCGTTATCGATTCCTAATCAATTTTCTATGTGGAAAAATATAGATTGACAGATTTTCAGCATCAATGCAGCCATTTTTCTTGTTGCCAGATGCAAAGTTTAGGGTCATGATGTCACATCTGGTGTCTTGAGGCATGAGTTTCTGCAACTGTCAAACAAAAAAAATAAAATAAAAATGTTGCAACATTATGAACATCTGAGATGTAAAATTCTGATGCCCAGAAAAAATTAGAAGTTTTTCAGTTGAAACTGGTTGTTGATTCTCATATCCTCACTTGTTTCTGTCAAATTTTGCTCAAAGATTTGTTAAAATCAAAGGAAATCCATCCAGCTGACAGGTGCAGCACATTATCAAGATGCTGATTAATCAGCATGATTATTGCAAAGGTGTGCCCTGAACTGATGACAATAATATGACTCTCTGCAATGTGCAGTTTTATCACAAAACAGTAGCCGACATAATAAGCTTTGAGGGAGCATTCATCAGGCATGCCGACTGCAGGAATGTGCATCAGAGCTGTTGCCTTTGACCCAAAAATTCATTTCACTACCATAAGCTGCCTGTAACGTTGTTTCCGAGAATATGGCTACAAATCCAACTGCTCTCACAACCACAGACCAGGCATAACCACTCAACTAGTAAATGGACTGCATTTATATAGCGCTTTTCCATCTGCATCAGATGCTCAAAGCGCTTTACAAATAATGCCTAACATTCACCCTGATGTGAAGGTGCTGCCATAGAACGTACTCACTACACACTGGGAGCAACTAGGGAATTAAGGACCTTGCCCAAGGGCCCTTAGTGATTTTCTGGTCAGGCTGGGATTTGAACCAAGGATCCTCTGGTCTCAAGCCCAACACTTAACCACTAGACGATCACCTCCCCCAAGGACCCCTGCATCCAGCTTCTTTACCTGAGAGATGTTCTGAGGCCAGAACATCTGCCATCAGAACATCAGCCAGATGATGCAACAGTTGAGTTGCACAACTGAAAAAATTCTGCACAAACTATAAGAAACCATCTCACGGAAACTCATCCCAGTGCTCATGATCCTCACCAGGTTCTTGACCTGACCTGACCTGACTGCAGTTCATGGTCATAACCGAGATGATTGGGTAAATCCTCAACTTTGATGGTGTTTGACGCTTTGGAGAAGTGTTCTCTTTACAGATGAATCCTGATTTGCACTATACTAGGTAGATGATGCATTATATTGATGGCCATTTGAATGCACCACTATTGTGATGAGATCCTGAGGCCCACTGTCATGCCATTCACCCTATACCATCGTCTCATGCTGCAGCACAATAATGCATGGCCCCATGCTGCAAGGATCTGCACATAATTGCTGCAACCCGAAACATCCTAGTTCTTCCATGTCCTCCATACTCACCAAACATGTCACCTATTCACCACACCATAGTTCAGTTAACACCTTTTTCCATGATCAACTACACATTTAAGAGTGGCCTTTTATTTTGAACAGTTTAAGGCACATCTGTGCAATAATCATGCCGTTTCATCAGCATCTTGATGCACCGTATCTACCAGGTGGTGAGGGAACTCGAATCCATGACAACCTGGTCACTGGAATACTTAGATCACCATTTCTCCATGTGAAAAAAGTTGGGCAGAAGTTAGAAAATTATGCAACACATTTATTTTTCTTACACCATTTAGAAAATGGTCATATTGTTGATTTTTTTTTTACTTTAATATTAGCTTAGTCCCCGTAACCTGTTAATGCTAGGGAGACCAATGTCTTTCACAATAAAGCACTTTACTCTCCACTTACTGTGCAGCCATTACTGTGCTTTGACATTACACTGAAAGTAAATGGCAATGCCAATCTTTACTTCAGAAAGAAGGTCAAAGTCTTTAGAGTTGTGGTGTCTGTGGTCTCGCTGCACATTTGTCAGACCTGAACCCTAACCAGTGATCTAACATCAGGACTGGATGTCTCTGGTAGGTCTAACCGGAGGATTCTTGAATACAGATGGAATGACTGTGTCTAATGACCGATTACTTAAGGACACTCAGATGAGGTGAACTACTTATACTATAAAGCAATGTCAATTACAACAATTGGCCATATGGTGCATTTCCCTGAGCGCAATCCTGTGCAAACAGCCTCAGTGTTAAGGGCCCCAGAAACTGGAAAAGACCACAGGGACACAAATACATCACCTGGCTACAACAGATAGATGACCACTTTTGAGATAAAGGATGAACTAGTAGTGTTCCCGAGTGGTTGTCAACCAGGACTTGTGGGCAGTTGCATGTTGTGGTGAATGCTGCAACATGCTGCACCACCACATGCTTTGAGACTTGGACTGACCCAACATTGAGAAAATTTATGCCAGTAGCAGCATTTCATGTTTCACTTGCTGATGCCTGTAGCAGAAAAACACAAAACTGCAGATTTGTTTGCACCCAGTTTTGTAGGTTTGGGCTGCTAGCAGGATAGTCAAAGCATCGAACAGATATGCCAAAGATGTATCCGTTTACAGGTCTGGAAATCACAAGACTAATGCTTTTTTTACTAATTGATAGATGCACCTGATGATTTGACAGGGAAGATGGTTTACCATACTGGCTTGTATATAAGCACACACCTTTTCTAGTTTTATGGAGAAGGAAAACTATCAGGTGGGATGTTTAATGGCATAAATGACATTCACAGGGATTATCCAGCCCCGGGGTCGCTAGTTTGAGAGCACTGACTTGGCTTCCTCTGGATTTTTTTGGCTGCAACAGCAGCTTCTGAGGAAACATCGCTGTAGTTTATGCCTGAAGGGTCAGTTACACAAGTCAAGTCTAGTTAGCTAGCACTTGTGCAAACCTTACCAGGGGGGATGGTAAACCCAGGGGGCAGCTGAATGGTCGTCTGCTGCTGGGGCGGTCTGACAATAAGTTGAGGCGTTACAATTCTCTGAGGTGCTGCAAGTCCGGGACGGGGTTGAGACTGTGCGGACGTAGCCACAGCGGGCGTCGGAGAGGCAGCTGTGGATCTGATCATGTTTATAGTGGTAGTCACCGATGTTGTCTGAGTAGTTCCACATGTGGATGTTGGCGCCACCACTGTCACGGCAGCTGTGGCGGAGCTCGGAGGTTGGCATGTTGTTGATGCTGATGATGATGTTGGTGGTGGTGTTGTTGTTGGTGGTGTAGTTGGTGGTGGTGGTGTTGTTGTTGGTGGTGGTGGTGTTGTTATTGGTGGTGGTGTAGTTATTGGTGGTGGTGTTGTTGTTATTGGTGGTGGTGTTGTTGTTATTGGTGGTGGTGTTGTTGTTATTGGTGGTGGTGTTGTTATTGGTGGTGGTGTAACAGCAGAAGTAGTAGTAGCAGTAGTAGTAGTAGTAGCAGAAGAAGAAGACACAGTACTGATGACAGAATTGACACCGCCAGGCTGGCTTGGCGTTACAGTTTCAGCCTGACAGTTGTCGGGTTTGGACTCGTCGGTCTCTGTGATAGTTTTGCTGAGGTTCCCCTGTAGAACTGAGGAGGAGTTGGGTGATGTCCGAGCCTCCTGTTGGGCTAACGCCGACACACTGGTTCCGTTTCCGTTCTGGGCGATACTCGCCACTATGTAACTGGGGAGTCTGTGCAGGGCGATGGTGGGAGTCCCCCGATCCAGAGCGATAGCCGACTGACCGGCAGGCAGGCTGGCGTTGGATAAGGTGAAAGTCGAAGTATTGATGGAGCTGCTGTCCGCTCGGGTCAAATTGGGAGTCCCGGGGTCCACGGTGCTGTCGTTTTCGGCCGCCACCGCCAAAGCCGTGGTACTGTTCCGCCTGGTCGTCACAGTGCCGCCGTTAAAACTCTTTATACGGGCTGAGGCGCTCCTCCGCGGCGCGCTGATGCGCTTCCTCGGCGGGTTGGCTTCGGTGGACGGGCTTACCTTGGACCCCCGGCCGGCCGCGGTGCTGATGCTGGTTGTCGTCGGTGCCAAAGTTGCCCCGGCAGATGCAGCCAGCGCGGTGACGGATGCTCCATGTGAGACGCTGCTGGCGGCGTTCGCGCAGGCAGCCGAGGCGCTGGAAGGCTCGCAGAAGGACGGAGGTGTGACACTTCTGTCCGGCTCTTTGGAGTTAACCTCCGGTCGCGTCTCGGCTTTATTCCGCCGTCCTTGTTGTTGTTGTTCTGGGGTTGTAGAGCCCACCGGAGCTGGTAGCGTTTTTCCTAAGTGATGGTTAGCCGGGGCCACCGAGCCAGCGCCTCCGTTCTCCTCCGCTTTCCCGGAGGCGTCGCTTTGGCCGGCCAGCTGTGACTCCAACGAGCCCACCAGATCGCTCACAGCTTTCTCGTCCACCTCTGAAAAGAGCATATCTTCCAGTGGGTCGGAGGCGCCCGCCATCTCTGATCACTGATAGTTGTCTTATATTTTTTACAGTGCGCCTGCGTGTTACTATGCATTGTGGGAATGAATCTGACGTCATTACAGGAAAGAGGGAGGGGGACCACAGAGGGAGATCCTTGTATTTTATTTTTTAGTTAAAAAAGTAAACAGACGTTGTTAACATATAAACCAAATCAACCGAACTGTCTCTGATGGAATGGTAGGAGATTGTAGATTATATATATATATATATATATATATATATATATATATATATATATATATATATATATATATATATATATATATATATATATATATATATATATGTGTGTGTGTGTGTGTGTGTGTAAATAAAATGGCTTGAGGAAAAAAAAACAAGAAATTCAGAAAAACAAACTAAAAACACAAAACGGAAATAAAAATACAATTTATAGACAGAATAAACAAAATCACAATTTCAGAACGTTTTTCTGAATTTCTGTTTTGAGTTTGTGTTCTTATTAATTCAGGAAAACATAAATTCAAACAAAAATCTACTGAAATTCTGTGTTTCTTTGTTTTTGTTGTTTCAGCTTTTTGGAATTTCTGTTTTGTTCTGTTTTTGTTTCTGTTTTTATTTATGTTTTTCAGAATTGACAGAATAACAAACTCAGAAATTCAGAAAAACATGGGAAAACATTATTCTTCTCAAGTGAATGCATATGAAAAAATCCGGTAAATCGTTATTTAAATACAAATTGCTTCTTATTTAGCCATTGCACTTTATAAGACTATAATCGCCCTCTCTCTTATTATTTTGTCTTTTTTTTTCCTTAAACATTAAATCGCATTAGTTTGTGCCCTTCAGAGGTAACTGTGGTTTTATCTGGTTTTATTTTGTGTAATTACGTTGTTGTATCATTGTTGTGTAGAATATTGTCAGTTATGTTATTTATTGTACTAAATGATTATATGGTGCACATTTTTGACCACAAAATGATGGCGTTGTTGTTGTTGTTGTTGTTATTTTCCCGCAAGTGGCAATCTCGCGATATAATGTAAACCTGCTAAGTATCCTAATTAGTTCTTTCTAAATAAACAAGGTGAACTTAGGTGTATTTGCAGTGTCCTATTAATTTTAGGTTTAGCATGTTTTGATTTTATTTTTTTTTATAATCACGTTTATCGTCAGTAGGACAAAAAGAACAAGAAACACATTGCTGCGTTGCCAGATTCGCTTATTATCAGCGGTTTGGGCGTTGCTGTATAAACTGTTTAACTGTCCGGTATAAATCAAAATTGGGAGTCATTATTCGACTTCGGTAAAGTTAGAAAGATATTCACAGATTCGAAGGTCACGGCTCAATAGATCTTAAGAGAAATGTTGTAGAAAGCAAACAACACTCAGGAAGGTATAACAATCTGAACAGGCAGGCGGCAGAAAAACGGAAGCTTAGGGACCGTCTACAAAGCGCAAACACGAAAAAAAGACGCCAGAAAATTATTAAGTCATTGTAATAAGGAGTGATATCACCAAATTCACTGCACACATCAGTAGCGTTCTTCTTATTATACCACAGAGCTCAGTTTGGGAAAATGTCATTGTGAAAAACTTGGAGAATTTTTTATTTTTAAATTTTCAATAGCATCAGTGTTATAAGATAAGATGTAATCAAAGTCACTGCACACAACAGTGGGGTCCTGCAGGTTGTACAGCATTTGGTTAGGAAAAAGGTAATTTACAAAAAAATGTATGTACTTTATTTATAACTTCATTTTACAAGAAACAGAACACAACACACACATATATCCTTCTGCTCCCCCCACCCATAAAGCCCTCCCACCCTAAAACAAGACAAGCAAACTGAAGGGGTGGGGGGTTGGTTTGTTTAATTTTTCAATAGCATCAGTGTCATAAAGTGTGGTGTCACCAAATTCACAACAGCAGTGTCCTGCTGATTATACTACAGCACTCACTTTGGAAAAAGTAATTTTAAAAAACTTTGGAGAATTTTTCATTGTTTAAATTTTCAATAGCATCAATGTTATAAGGTGTGGTGACATCAAATACACTGCACACATCAGTGGTCCCCTGCTGGTCATACTGCAGCACTAAGTTTGGAAAAAAGTAATTTTAAAAAAATTTTGGAGAATTTTTTTATTGTTTAATTTTCAATAGCATCAATGTCATAAGGTGTAGCGACACAAAATTTGCTCCACATATCAGTGATGTCCTGTTGATTATACTACAGAACTCAGTTTGGAAAAAAGTAATTAAAAAAAATGGGAGAATTTGTTATTGTTTAATTTTCAATAGTATTAATGTCATAAGGATAAGGTGTAATGACACAAAATTTGCTGCACATACAGTGAGGAAAATAAGTATTTGAACACCCTGCGATTTTGCAAGTTTTCCCACTCAGAAATCATGGAGGGGTCTGAAATTTTCATCTTAGGTGCATGTTCACTGTGAGAGACAAAATCTAAAAAAAAAAAAAATGGAAATCACAATGTATGATTTTTTTTAATAATTTATTTGTATGTTACTGCTGCAAATAAGTATTTCAACACCTGTGAAAATCAATGTTAATATTTGGTACAGTAGCCTTTGTTTGCAGTTACAGAGGTCAAATGTTTCCTGTAGTTTTTCACCAGGTTTGCACACACTGCAGCAGGGATTTTGGCCCATTCCTCCATAGAGATCTTCTCTAGATCTTTCAGGTTTGGAGTTTCAGCTCCCTCCAAAGATTTTCTATTGAGTTCAGGTCTGGAGACTGGCCAGGTCACTCCAGGACCTTGAAATGCTTCTTACAGAGCCCCTCCTTAGTTGCCCTGGCTGTGTGTTTGGGGTCATTGTCATGCTGGAAGACCCAGCCATGACCCATCTTCAATGCTCTTACTGAGGGAAGGAGGTTGTTTTCCAGAATCTCGCAATACATGACCCCATCCATCCTCCCTTCAATATGGTGCAGTTGTCCTGTCCCCTTTGCAGAAGAGCACCCCCAGAGTATGATGTTTCCACCCCCATGCTTCACAGTTGGGATTTCTTGGGGTTGTTCTCATCCTCTAAACATGGTAAGTGGAGTTGATTCCAAAAAGCTCTATTCTGGTCTCATCTGACCACATGACCTTCTCCCATGCCTCCTCTGGATCATCCAGATGCTCACTGGTGAACTTCAAATGGGCCTGGACATGTGCTGGCTTGAGCAGGGGGACCTTTCTGCCCTGCAGGATTTTAAACCATGACAGCATCATGTGTTACTAATGTAATCTTTGTGACGGTGGTCCCAGCTCTCTTCAGGTCATTGACCAGGTCCTCCTGTGTAGTTCTGAGCTTTCTCAGAATCATCCTTACACCACAAAGTGAGATCTTGCATGGAATCCCAGACTGAGGGAGATTGACAGTCATCTTGTGTTTCTTCCACTTTCTAATAAATAATCATAACAGTTGTTGTCTTCTACCAAGCTGCTTGCCTGTTGTCCTGTAGTCCATCCCAGCCTTGTGCAGGTCTACAGATTTGTCCCTGGTGTCCTTAGACAGCTCTTTGGTCTTGGCTATGGTGGACAGGTTGGAGTGTGATTGATTGAGTGTGTGAACAGGTGTCTTTTATACAGGTAACAAGTTCAAACAGGTGCAATTAATACAAGGAAAGAGTGCAGAATAAGAAGAGGGCTTCTTAAAGAAAAATTAACAGTCCGTGTGAGCCAGAATTCTTGCTGGTTGGTAGGGGTTCAAATACTTATTTGCAGCAGTAACATACAAATAAATTATTTAAAAATCATTTTAGATTATGTCTCTCACAGTGGACATGCACCTAAGATGAAAATTTCAGACCCCTCCATGATTTCTAAGTGGGAGAACTTGCAAAATTGCAGAGGGTTCAAATACTTATTTTCCTCACTGTATCAGTGATGTGCTGCTGATTATACTACAGAACTCAGTTTGGAAAAAAGTAAGTTTAAAAAAATTTGGAAAATTTTTCATTGTTTAAACTTTCAACAGCAACAATGCCATAAGGTGTAGTGACACAAATTTACTGCACACAACAGTGGTGTCCTGCTGATTATACTACAGAACTCAGTTTGGAAAAAAGTAATTTTAAAAAATTTTGGAGAATTTTTTATTGTTTAAATTTCGAATAGCATCAAAGTCATAAGGTGTGGTGTCACCAAATTTACTGCACACAACAGTGGGGTCCTGCTGATAATACGTTGGCACTTAATAAAAAAATCTCCAATTTTTTTTTAAATTACATTTTTCGAAACTGAGTTCTGTAGTATAATCAACAGGACATCACTGTTATGTGCAGTGAATTTGATGTCACTACACCTTATTGATAATATTGAAAATTAAGCAATAAAAACTGTCCAAATTTTTTAAAATTACTTTTTTCCAAAGTGAATGCTGTGCAGTATAATCAGCAGGACCCCACTGTTGTGTGCAGTAAATTTGGTGACACCACACCTTATGACTTTGATGCTGTTGAAAATTTAAACAATAAAAAATTCTCAAATTTTTTTAATTACTTTTTTCCAAAGTAAGTGCTGTAGTATAACCAGCAGCAGCCCACTGTTGTGTGCGGTAAATTTTGTGTCATTACGCCTTATTACTTTGATGCTATTGAAAATTTAATCAATGAAAAATTCTCCAAATGTTTTTAAAATTACTTTTTTCCAAACTGAGTTCTGTAGTATAATCAGTAGGACATCACTGTTGTGTGCAGTAAATTTTGTGTCACTACACCTTATGGCTTTGATGCTATTGAAAATTTAAACAATGAAAAATTTTCCAAAATTTTATAATAACTTTTTTCTAAAGTGATTGCTGTAGTATAATCAGCAGGACACCACTGTTGTGTGCAGTGAATTTGGTGATACCACACCTTTGGACATTGATGCTATTTAAAAATGAAACAAAAAAAAATCCACCACCCCACCCCCTCTCTCTCTTCAGTTTATTTGTCTTGTTTTGGGGTGGGAGTGCTTTGTGGGTGGGGGAAAATTAAAAAGTGTAAAATGAAAGTTATAAATAAAGTACATAATTTTTTTAATTGCCTTTTTTTTTCCAAACTGAGTGCTGTAGTATAACCAGCAGGACCCCACTGTTGTGTGCAGTGACTTTGATTACATCTTACCTTATAACATTGATGCTGTTGAAAATTTCAAAAATAAAAAAATTCTCCAATGTTTTTCACAATGACATTTTCCCAAACTGAGCTCTGTAGTATAATAAGAGGAACGCCACTGATGTGTGCAGTGATTTGGTGATATCCCTCCTTATTATACAATGATTTATTCAGTAATTTTCTGGTGTCTTTTTTTCATGTTTGCACTTTGTAGACGGCCCCTAAGCTTCCGTTTCTCTGCCGCCTGCCTGTTCAGATCAGCGTTATTTCTTTCAGCTCAGAGGGCGGCTCATATGGATAAAAATACAGTTGTAGCTCGTTGTCTACCTTCCTGAGGTTAGAAATTTGTGTTTGTTTTTCTACAACGTTTCTCTTAAGATCTATTCAGCTGTGAACTTCGAATCAGTGAATATCTTCCTAACTTTACCGGATTCATGAGTCGTGCATTATTCACTTAGTTTGTTTTAATTCCTAGAATACAGATGCTTCGGTTTTAATATGCTTGACAGAACAAAAATTCATGGACATGCAGGTCATCCATCTCCACTTCACCCCGTTCTCTGCATTTCTCTTAACACATCCACAAACCGCCCAGTGTTCCCTCCTCAGCATCCTGCTCCAGATATACCCTGCCTCGCTCCTCTGTAAATGCCAAAACAATCTCAAGCTCTCCTGTTTGATTTTGTCTCCATGCCATCCTGCTGTGCTGTTCATTGTATTTGTAACATTGTTATATGTTCAATACATTTTTATTGCTGGACTCGTCATTCTGCATGCACATTTCTTTTTTTTCTTATGGTTGTAGTATTATTAATCATGAGATTTAATATTGTTATTATAGGTGAAGTAAGGTAGTCTAGCTGCAAAAAATTAAGTGAACAATTTGTGAAAACTAAAGTTCTGTTAGATGAAAACTATTCTGTGGCCTGTTCTTTTTAACAACCTTTCACCTCCTATCACTTCTCTGTGTCAGGGTTTGAGTTTTGTTTGGTTATCTGTTTTTATTTCTTTCTTTTGATCTGTTTGTTATTTTTCACATTTCATTGGTTTTTGCCTATTTATTGTCTTGCTGGGTTTTTCTGCTTGGGTCTGTCTGTCTTTGCTTCTCTTGTCTTTCTCTTGGTTGTTGGTGATGGGTGTTTCCCTCTCTCTGGCCATGCCCTTGTTCTGTTGCTTCCCATGCACACCTGTTTCTGATTTGCTGATTATCATCTGGGGTTATATAAGCTCACTGGGTGTGTTAGTTCCTTGCCAGTTTGTTGTGCTTTGTGCCTTCATTCCAGCACTTCATTCCAGTCTGTTGCAACGACCACACCTTTTTGCCTGATGATTTTTGTACTGCTGCTTTTCTTTGACTGCCTACTCGTGTACCGACTTCTGCAATCCACTTCAGTAAAGCCTTCTAAAAACCAGAGCTGTTTGTTTGAGCCATGCATTTGTGTCCAGCAATTCCTGACCATTTTGCCTAATACTCTGAAATTTTTATATATAGTTATCATATGGATTAATGTTTCATGAGTGTATTGCTAGTGTTTTGTTCTTTGAAAGGTTGACCTCTGAAATTAGAACTACATTTCCTGTGGTGCTTAGCTACACAGCTACAGCTGATGCAGCTGACAGAGGTGATATGTGTTATCATTAATCAGATGTTGGTGTTTAACCCATTACACTATGACTACGAATAGAGTTGTATGCAAAAGTTGGAGCACCCCTGAATATTTTCCATGATTTTCCTGTTGGGAAAGTGTCAGTACACGGACCCACAACAGGGGGCGCAAATGAACGGACAATGGAGAAAGTCAAATAACAAGGCTTTACTGTTGTGAACGTGCACAACGAATACAACCAATCACGAAATGGACAACAGTCAATTCACAAAAGTGTCGTGTGGGCAGGCTCGAAGATAGGAGACGCCTCTCCAAGGTAAGACCCGAACCACACGGCTTCCTCCGCCACAGGACCCCGGAAATACTGGAGCCGCCAAGTCCCGAACTCCCAGGTGGCCACTGCCTCCGCGTGTCGGACCTGGTACTGCTGGCGAGGAACAAAGAACAGTTAGATGGGGGCGCGTTTGCACCCAAGACTCCGAACAGCAGGGAAGTTACCTCCACCTCTCGTTGGAACAGTACTCCACAAGCTATACACTAATCCAAAAGGATACACTCCGTCAGCTTTGATACGTTACCTCGTAGGTAGAAACGATATCTCGGCAATGAGGTGGAGGTGCCGTCCTGCTGATATACCCCACAGATGATTGCCGTCAGCTGTCTCAGGTGATGGGTGACAGCTGTCACCGTAGCTGCTCACGTGAGGCGGCGGCGCCCTCTGGTGCCTGGAGCCCGCACTCCAGGCAGGGCGCCCTCTGGTGGTGGTGGGCCAGCAGTACCTCCTCTTCAGCGGCCCACACAACATTTCCTTTATAAATCATTGGTTGTTTGGATCAGCAATTTCAGTTAAATATATCATATAGGCTATAGCAGACAAACACAGTGATATTTGAGAAGTGAAATGAAGATTATAGGATTTACAGAAAGTGTGCAATAATTCTTTAAACAAAATTAGGTAGGTGCGTAAATTTTGGCACCCCAACAGAAAAAAAATAAAAATATTTAGTAGATCCTCCTTTTGCAGAAATAACAGCCTCTAAACGCTTCCTATAGCTAGGAGAGTTGGTTATTTTCTCACCAAAATGGATGCTGCACTCACTGTAATTTATTGTCTGGAATAGTCCCAGATTACATTTCAGAGCTTCTAGAATTCAAAAATTTTCATGCAGGTGATGTTGGGGGTAATTTTGCGTTTCAGCTTCTTTTGTTTTTCGCCACTTTCATCCCTGAGAATGTCAATCATGAGTCACTTTTGTGCGGATTAAAATCACTAACTGGGATTCCTGTCTTGTTGCGAGAAAGAAACAAGAATCGTCCTCTGTTCCATTCACACAGTTCCACGGCTTTCTGCCAAGTCAAGTTAGAATGATAGAGTCCAGTCAGAATTAATAACTTCAAAGCAAAATGCCGTTTAAATCAATCGACACCTCTTTCCAAACGTAATACAAACTGCAGTTTTGACCATTGGGGTTTTTCTGTAATTATTGTATGGCTTTTGCCTTACAATAAAAAGTGCCTTGGGGCAACTGTTTGTTGTGATTTGACACTATATAAATAAAATTGATTTGATTTGATCAAAATGTTTTTGTCCTCTCAACACGAGACGTCCTGCGCTGACGTGCAGAAGCTGGCTGAGCTATGGAGTAACATTCATGCCAAAATGTCTCAAAGGAAATGCTTTTGACAAAAACTACAAATTTTGTTTATTTTATTTTATGTCCAGAGATCAAGGATCCAGTGACCAATTTAAAATGTCGTTGACATAGAAAACGTGTAAAGCCTACTTTTAGTACACAGAAAATTCACAAGAGGTATTGATAAGGGAATCGATAAGGAATCTGATCTATAAGCAGAATCGAGAATGGCATCGATATCGATAAAATCTTATCAATACCCATCCCTAGTTCTCACCATCCTTCGCTTCAGCTTATCTGAGATTTTTCTTGGCCTGCCACTTCGGGTCTTAATTAGTACTGTGTCTGCTGTCTTCCATTTCCTAACTGTGTTCCTCACAGTGGAAACTGACAGCTGAAATCTCTGAGATAGCTTTTTGTATCCTTCCCCTAAACCATGATATTGAACAATCTTTGTTTTCAGGCCATTTAAGAGTTTTTAGAGGCTTCCATGTTGCCACTCATTAGAGGAGATGCAAAGAGGGGAAACATTTGCAAATGGCCACCTTACATACCCTTTCTCATGATTGGATTCACCTGTGTAAGGAGGTCAAGGGGCAATGAGCTTACCACATCAATTTTGTGTTCCAATAATTAGTACTAAATGTATTCCAATCAATAAAATGACAAAGATGCCACCTGCCTAATTTTGTTTAAATAATTATTGCACACTTTTTGTAAATACTAGAAACTTCATTTCACTTCTCAAATATCAGTGTTTGTCTGCTATATGATATATTTAACTGAAATTTCTGATCCAGACAACCAATGATTTATAAAGGAAAATCATGAAAATTATCAGGGGTGCCCAAACTTTTGCATACAACTGTATATTCATTTGTATTATTCTGTATGGGGAAGGTCTTTTTGTTGTGTGGGCCGCTGAAGAGGAGGTACTGCTGGCCCACCACCACAAGATGGCGCCCTGCTTGAAGTGCGGGCTTCAAGCACGAGAGGGCGTCGGAGCGACCAGGAGTGACAGCTGTCACTCGTCATCCGTACCAGCTGTCACTCATCCACTACTCATCACCACCACCATAAAGGCCGGACTGCAACTCCACCTCCCCGCCGAGAAATCAGCTACCATTCAGGTAACTTTCTCTGCTGACTCAAAACGTTGAGTAATAATCTGAACTTCTTTTGCAGCCGTTATCCTGTGGTGTCTGCCTTATCTGTGGGATTGGCGTTTGGTGTGATCAGCGACGGCTTCGCTTCACACTCCAATCAGATAAGTGGTTAGACAGGAGCTGCACGAGTGTGTGATTGGAGGTGGAGGTTCTCCCTCCTAACTAAACACTGACTGTGGGATTACTGAGTGTGCGAACTCACACTCATCAGGACTGTCTCTGCTTTCTGCCAGCAGTACCGGGTCTGACTGCTGAAGACAGCGGCCACCTGGGGCGCAGGGCTTGGCAGCTCCGGTGTTCTTCAGCTCCGTTGGTGGTGGAAGCTGTGTGGGGATCCGGCTCTTCTCTTGCCAGGCGTCTTCTATCGTCGAGCCTGCCCACACATCACCTGGTGTATGATTGACAGTCCACCATATTGCTATTGTCTGTACGTCGTTGTGCGATTCACAACATTAAATTGTTACTTTTGGCTTATCCATTGCCCGTTCATTACCGCCCCCTGTTGTGGGTCCGTGTCACGACACTTTCACAACAGGATTTCTCGGCCGGCGTCATGGATCCCGAGGGGTGTCAACCATCGCTTGAACAGCCAATGGAAGAGCGAGGTGCACAGGCGCCAGCAGGAGGCGTGTTGGGTGAGCTGCAGCACATCTTAACCGCCTTTACCGCTCGGTTGGACTTAGTTACCGAGCAGAGCAGTGTTCTCAATCGTAGGATGGAGGGTCTCACCGCCCAGGTGGAAGCGCGTGCTCAGGGCGCTGCTGCAGCACCTCCTCCTGCTGACCGTGTGCCAGAAACAGACATTCCGCTGGTCGTTCAACGAACCCCCCCACCGTCCCCTGAAGCATACATAAGCCCTCCGGAGCCGTACGGAGGCTGTGTGCGGACTTCTTAATGCAGTGCTCGCTCGTCTTTTCACAGCGTCCCGTCATGTACGCGTCAGACGCTAGCCGGGTGGCTTACGTTATAAATTTGCTTTGAGGAGAGGCACGCGCCTGGGCTACGGCGCTTTGGGAGCAGAATTCACGGCTCCTAACGGTTTATACTGAGTTTGTGAGGGAGTTCCGACAGGTGTTCGACCACCCTCATAGAGGCAAGACCGCTTCAAGTGTGCTGCTGTCGATACGGCAGGGGCGTCGGAGCGCAGCGAAGTATGCAGTCGACTTCCGCATCGCGGCAGCGCGAGCCGGCTGGAATGCTGTTGCGCTCCACGCCGCCTTTGTAAATGGACTGTCTCTGGTCCTTAAGGAGCACCTGGTGGCGAAGGACGAGCCGCTGGATTTAGATGGGCTTATCGACCTGGTTATACGGTTAGACAACCGATTAACGGAACACCGACGGGAACGAGACAGGGCGCGTGGCCAGGCACAAGCCGTCCCTCTTCCTCCCGGGTCCGAAAGGAAGCCGACTTCCCCACGCTCCACTGCCAGGGCTCTCCACATGACAACAGCTCCCCCTGATGACGTTGCTATGGAAACGAGCAGGGCCAAAAAATGATCAGTTCAAAGACAAAGGAGGCTGATCCGGGGAGAGTGTTTTCTCTGCAGCTCTACCGAGCACATACAGAGAGAATGCCCCAAACGGTCAAAACAACAGCACTCGTCCTTAGAGACTGGGCTAAGGGTGGGTCACAACACCCACGTGGGGAAACCCCGATGATCTGCACGAATCCCAGTCACAATCCTGAGTGGGGATCTAACCCTTCACGCCCCAGCACTGGTGGACACGGGGTCAGAGGGGAATCTGCTGGATAGCAGATGGGCAAAGGAGGTTGGGCTCCCTCTAGTGGCCTTACCGTCACCATTGTCGGTGCGGGCGCTAGATGGCACCCTTCTTCCACTAATCACACACCAGACACAGCCAGTGACATTGGTGGTGTCTGGGAATCACAGGGAGGAGATTGTGTTTTATGTAACACCTTCTACCACCCGAGTGATTTTGGGTTTTCCATGGGTGTTAAAACACAATCCCCGGATTGATTGGCTGTCTGGGGTTGTGGTTCAGTGGAGCAAAACCTGCCACCCGGAGTGTTTAGGATCCTCGGTTCCACCCGGTGTGACTGCTAAGGAGGAGGTTTCAGTCCCCCCCAATCTGACGGTGGTGCCGGCCGAGTACCACGACCTTGCTGACGTCTTCAGCAAGGATCTGGCACTCACGCTGCCCCCGCACCGTCCGTACGATTGTGCCATTAATTTGATACCGGGCGCTGAGTACCCGTCCAGCAGGCTGTACAACCTCTCACGTCCGGAACGCGAATCAATGGAGACCTACATCCGGGACTCGTTAGCTGCCGGGTTGATCCGGAATTCCACCTCCCCGATGGGTGCTGGTTTCTTTTTTGTGGGCAAGAATGACGGCGGGCTCCGTCCATGCATTGATTACAGAGGGCTGAACGAGATCACGGTTCGCAACCGATACCCGTTACCTCTGTTGGATTCAGTGTTCACGCCCCTGCATGGAGCCCAAATTTTCACGAAATTGGATCTTAGGAATGCGTATCACCTGGTTCGGATCCGGAAGGGAGACGAGTGGAAGACGGCATTTAACACCCCGTTAGGTCACTTTGAGTACCTGGTCATGCCGTTCGGCCTCACCAATGCACCCGCGACGTTCCAAGCATTGGTTAATGACGTCTTGCGGGACTTCCTGCACCGGTTTGTCTTCGTATATCTAGACGATATACTCATCTTTTCTCCGGATCCTGAGACCCATGTCAAGCATGTACGTCAGGTCCTACAGTGGTTGTTGGAGAACCGCCTGTTTGTGAAGGGAGAGAAGTGTGAGTTCCACCGCACTTGTTTGTCCTTCTTGGGGTTCATCATCTCCTCCAACTCCGTCGCCCCTGATCCGGCCAAGGTTGTGGCGGTGAGAGATTGGCCCCAACCAACGAACCGTAGGAAACTACAACAGTTCCTCGGTTTTGCAAATTTGTACCGGAGGTTCATCAAGGGCTGCAGTCAGGTAGTTAGCCCCCTGACAGCCCTGACCTCCACAAAAGTCCCCTTCAGCTGGTCGGATCGGTGCGAAGCCGCGTTTAGGGAGTTGAAACGCCGGTTCTCGACTGCACCGGTTCTGGTGCAGCCCGATCCCAAGCGCCAGTTTGTTGTTGAAGTGGATGCCTCTGACTCAGGGATAGGAGCCGTGCTGTCCCAGAGCGGGGAGTCCGACAAGGTTCTCCATCCATGTGCCTACTTTTCCCGCAGGTTGACCCCAGCTGAACGGAACTATGACATCGGCAATCGGGAACTTCTTGCGGTGAAGGAGGCTCTTGAGGAGTGGAGACACCTGTTGGAGGGAGCATCGGTACCATTTACGGTTTTCACGGACCATCGGAACCTGGAGTACATCCGGACCGCGAAGCATCTGAACCCCAGGCAAGCCCGCTGGTCACTGTTCTTCGGGCGTTTTGACTTCCGGATCACCTACCGCCCCGGGACAAAGAACCAACGATCTGACACCCTGTCCCGGGTGCACGAAGAGGAGGTCAAGACCGAGCTGTCAGACCCCCCTGAAACCATCATCCCCGAGTCCACTGTCGTGGCCGCCCTTACCTGGGATGTGGAGAAGACCATCTGGGAGGCCCTGACACGGAGCCCGGACCCGGGGACCGGTCCGAAGAACAAACTGTACGTCCCACCAGAGGCCAGGGCTGCGGTCCTTGACTTCTGTCATGGTTCCCAGCTCTCCTGTCACCCAGGGGTGCGAAGGACCGTGGCAGTGGTCCGGCAGCGCTTCTGGTGGGCGTCTATGGAAGCCGACGTCCGGGAGTATGTCCAGGCCTGCACCACCTGTGCCAGGGGCAAAGCCGACCACCACAAGGCCCAAGGCCTCCTCCAGCCTCTGCCTGTGCCTCGTCGCCCCTGGTCTCATATCGGCCTGGACTTTGTCACGGGCCTCCCGCCGTCCCAGGGAAACACCACCATCTTCACGATAGTGGACCGGTTCTCCAAGGCGGCCCACTTCGTGGCCCTCCCGAAGCTCCCGACAGCCCAGGAGACTGCAGACCTCCTGGTCCACCACGTCGTGCGTCTGCATGGGATTCCATCAGACATTGTCTCGGATCGTGGTCCTCAGTTCTCCTCCCAGGTCTGGCGGAGTTTCTGTAGGGAACTGGGGGCCACCGTCAGTCTCTCGTCTGGGTACCACCCCCAGACAAACGGGCAGGCAGAGCAGACTAACCAGGAACTGGAGCAGGCCCTCCGTTGCGTGACCTCCGCGCACCCGACGGCCTGGAGTGACCATCTGGCCTGGATCGAGTACGCTCATAACAGCCAAATCTCATCTGCCACCGGCCTCTCCCCATTTGAAGTGTGTTTGGGGTACCAGCCCCCATTGTTCCCGCTAGTGGAGGGAGAGGTCGGGGTGCCCTCGGTCCAGGCCCATCTCAGAAGGTGCCGTCGGGTGTGGCGTACCGCCCACTCTGCCCTGCTCAAAGCCCGGACGAGGGCCAAGAACCATGCAGACCGCCGGCGTGCCCCGGCCCCTGCGTATCAGCCTGGGCAGGAGGTTTGGCTTTCCACAAAGGACATTCCCCTGCAAGTGGAATCCCAAAAGTTGAAGGACAGATACATTGGACCTTTCCCCATACTCAAGATCCTCAGTCCAGCCGCAGTGAAGCTGAAGCTGATCCACCCGGTTTTCCATGTGTCACACATCAAACCTCACCACGTTTCACCCATCTGTACCCCCGGACCGGCGCCGCCTCCTGCCCAGATCATCGACGGGGAGCCGGCTTGGACCGTGCGCCGGCTCCTGGATGTCCGTCGGAAGGGCCGGGGGTTCCAGTATTTGGTGGACTGGGAGGGGTATGGACCCGAAGAACGCTCCTGGGTGAAGAGGAGCTTCATCCTGGACCCGGCCCTCCTGGACGACTTCTACCGGTGGCACCCGGACAAGCCTGGTCGGGCGCCAGGAGGTGCCCGTTGAGGAGGGGGTCCTGTTGTGTGGGCCGCTGAAGAGGAGGTACTGCTGGCCCACCACCACAAGATGGCGCCCTGCTTGAAGTGCGGGCTTCAAGCACAAGAGGGCGTCGGAGCGACCAGGAGTGACAGCTGTCACTCATCATCCGTACCAGCTGTCACTCATCCACTACTCATCACCACCACCATAAAGGCCGGACTGCAACTCCACCTCCCCGCCGAGAAATCAGCTACCATTCAGGTAACTTTCTCTGCTGACTCAAAACGTTGAGTAATAATCTGAACTTCTTTTGCAGCCGTTATCCTGTGATGTCTGCCTTATCTGTGGGATTGGCGTTTGGTGTGATCAGCGACGGCTTCGCTTCACACTCCAATCAGATAAGTGGTTAGACAGGAGCTGCACGAGTGTGTGATTGGAGGTGGAGGTTCTCCCTCCTAACTAAACACTGACTGTGGGATTACTGAGTGTGCGAACTCACACTCATCAGGACTGTCTCTGCTTTCTGCCAGCAGTACCGGGTCTGACTGCTGAAGACAGCGGCCACCTGGGGCGCAGGGCTTGGCGGCTCCGGTGTTCTTCAGCTCCGTTGGTGGTGGAAGCTGTGTGGGGATCCGGCTCTTCTCTTGCCAGGCGTCTTCTATCGTTGAGCCTGCCCACACATCACCTGGTGTATGATTGACAGTCCACCATATTGTTATTGTCTGTACGTCGTTGTGCGATTCACAACATTAAATTGTTACTTTTGGCTTATCCATTGTCCGTTCATTACCGCCCCCTGTTGTGGGTCTGTGTCACGACACTTTCACAACACTTTTGACTGAAAGCTTGAAGTCTGGATTAAAAGGTTTGTACAGACTTGACTATATGTTTTATTTGGGGGTTACTCAGTTGAAGAGCAAGTTGGGGTGGTGGTCAAGTGGCTAATGCCCTTGCTATCAGGCTGGATGGTCAGGAATTGCAGGACACAAATGCACGGCTCGTACAAACAGCTTTTGTTTTTAGAAGGCTTTACTGATGTGGTTAGCGGAGGTTGGTAAATGAGTAAGCAGTCCAGAAAAAGCAGCAGTGCAAAAAACATCAGGCAAACGGCGTGGTAGAGACAACAGGCTGGAGGTCAGGTACACACAATGAGGCAGACAGGACAATGAACACAGGAACAGAACTCAGATGAAGGCACAAGGCAGGACAAACTGGCAAGGGACAAACACACCCAGTGAGCTTATATAACCCCAGGTGACAATCAGCAAATCAGGAACAGGTGTGCATGGAAAGCACCAGAACAAGGGCGTGACCAGAGAAAGAGAGAAACACCCATCACCAAGAACCAAGAGAAAGACAAGAGAAGTAGAGACAAACAAACCCAAGCAGAAAAAAAACAGCAAGAAAGTGACCAAAACAAAAACCAAAGAAATGCAAAAATAACCAACTGATCAAAAGACAAAAATAAAACAGAAAAACAAACAAAAACTCAAACACTGACATTTGGGTTCAGTGTGGAAGGTTCCTGGTTCAAAACTACTCATTTGCCGGTTTCTCCACGTAATATAGAGTTGTGTCAGTAAGGGCATCTGGCATAAAACGTGTGTCAATTCTACATTGGATCTGCTGTGTCAACCCTGAGTAAAAACCAGGGAGCAGTCAAATTGACTTACTTTTATTCAGCTGAAGAGCACAAAGCTCAGCGGATCAGCTTGCTGATCCGCTGATCCAATATATAGACCTGGGTTCAAGTCCTGCTTACCGATCCGTGTCCTTGGACAAGAAACTTAATTTGCATTGTCTCAGTAAACACAGCTGTACTGGTTTTGCCTGGAGAAGCAACCTGTGTCCCATCCAGGGGGAGTTGAAGACTCTCATCTGGTTCAATCTATGGAATCTGGAGACAAACTTGAGCTCCGGGGCATCTTCATCATTACTCAGTTAATCCACTATACCAAGAACAGCAGGTGCCAACTAAATGACTCTGGATCAAATATATATTGTACCTTACTTTTTTGTTTGTTTGTTTTTTAATGTATGTGCATATGCACAGAAAAACATAAACTTGTTCATTTTTGGAAGCACCATTATCAGAAAATACATCACCAAATAATGTTTGATCCAAAATTATGCCTAAATATGTAACTTGTAGCCTTGAATCAAATGCAGTTCCACCGCAGTTTACTTCAACACCATCATCCTGTTTCAGTTTATGTCTAGATGCAATGATGTAAAGCAAGCACCAATTTTTTATCGAAGAGTCTCTCACATGTACAGCAGAGGGCTCAGAAATAGCTCCTGACACATCCTTTCCTCAGAAAATTAGTGCAGAATCATCTGCATAAAGCAGCAACTTACCTCTGGCAGTTGCTGACATGTGGTCATGTAGAGAGGAAACAGGAGATGTCCCATTATGGAGCTTTGTGGTACACCTCATCCAAGAGACGCAAAACCAATTACTTCCGCCACTTGCTGTGTACCAGACAAATATGATTTGAAACATCCTAAGGTCATGCAATCATTTATCCTCCATAATGCTTATAACTTTCTAACAAGATGGTCCACGTCAAAAACTTTTTCCAGGTGCACATTTCCCTTTTCTTAGAGGAATATCTGGCAACAAAGCCCTGTTCCCAGCATCCTTAGCGGCGGCTAAACAAAAATGAACTCGGCCATGTCGTGGTCGTAGCTAGATTTGTTCACGGATCATATGCGTAACATTCGAGTTCATGTAATGTAGGTTGAAAGCTCCAGCTCAGAAATAACACATCTGGACTCTCTTTGGACAGAAAACAGATCCCGCTGAAGTTAATAAATTATCTGCGAAGATGAGTGGTGGAGGGACGCCGTACATTGGTAGCAAAATTAGCCTAATTTCTAAGGCCGAGATTCGCTATGAAGGAATTTTGTACACAATTGACACCGAAAACTCGACAGTAGCACTCGCTAAAGGTAAGTTAAACAAACCAGCTCGCGGTTTAACCCCAGTATAACTTACAAAGTGTTACAAAATGTTAGTTTTAGCTCTGACGGCTAGGTTAGCACAGTGTGTCGGCGGCCTTTGTTGATGTTGTGTTTGGGCTGTTGGTAAACAACTGTTTACAAACAAAATCACCAGATTTAAAGTTTGTTTCTTTAGTAGTGGTGACCAAATTAGATCAACAGAAAGCTAATGATAAGAATGTGTTACGAGCAAGGGCGTAGGTTTGGTCTCAGCTTTGGTAGGGACAATACCACACACCCCACCCGGCCCCCCTGCTCACCACCATCACCCCCTAACCTACTCATACCATTAGACGCACAAGTACAGCATAATACATAACATATGACGACATAATGCTGAATAATTTAACACTTTTACAATATTAAGTGTGTAGGCAAACAAACAAATAGCTTAAATAACAAAATTGCACCCAAAATCACGAATCTATTCTATAGGCCTACACCTGAGAGAACAAGACAACAAAAAAAAAATACTTGTGGAGCTAACTAAAAAAAAAAGTTTTTGCAAACAAGATGTATAATCTATTCTCTTCATCAATAATGCAGTTGTAGGTATCTGGCAACCTAATTTGCCAAAAAAAAAGGGATTTCCAATGATATATATGGTGTATTACGGTAAATGTAAGCCTGTGATGTCATAACACAGAGGAAAAACACGGAAGTTTCACACTAGTGCGCCGCTGATTCTCATTACCGTAAGTTCTCATGTAAGCCCTCACTCTGAAAAATTTCAACACTGACAGCAAGCCAAGAACCCGTGCTTTCCAACAGTGTGCTATATGTTGCATATATTACAGTAAAGTGCGTTCGGTGACTTTTGAAACGAGGGAAAAGTATGAAAAAGAGCGCAAAAGTGACAGAAAAGTACATAGACAGACAGCAAACATAAATGTAGTATTTTTTGAGGAAAAGGCAGGATGTTAGTGTCATTTGTGAAGGTGTGTGTGCGTGTTTGTGTGGGTGTGCAGTTTATTTTAAGTGTGGCGCACAGCATTGTTCGCAACCCCTCCCCCCCGCCCTTCTTGTTTTTCTGCACCGGAGCAGTGTTGCCAGATATGAAATATGAAACTATCGTACCAAAACCTCAAATTATCGTATTTTGGGAGAAATTATCGTACACAAACAAAACGCATACAACGTAGCTATTTTAGCGTTTTTTTTTTAATTTACAAAGAATTTTATGTCACATTTTTAAACAGTAATTATATTAATGGGGAAACTATGGCACAAAAAGAACGCAAATGCACAAGCAAATGCACTACCAGACTGTGAAGTAACACAAACGTGTTAATTACCAGACTAGAAAGAGTCGAATTCAACCTCGAGGTCGCTGTCGTCATCCGATGCCATGGCCACTTGTGCAGATTTTGTTGAACACAGAAAAAATGTTGACACCTCCATAAGGAACTTGAACTTTTTTTTATTTTTCTTGTATATCTCTTTGCTCTTGTGTTTTGTTCGTTTGTTATTGCATTTGTTGAAATACAGTTTCGAAAAAAAAAAAAGATGTTGGTTGGGGAATCTTCCTGTCCTGTCCTGCAGAGATTGGATGGGAACTCATTACTTTGTATGAGAGGGGGCGGGCTTTCAAATGACTGTCCCGGCAACCCAAAGCCAGCAGCAGCCCTGTGTGTGGTGTGTCTTTGATGCCGCCTGAGTGCAACGCCTGCAAAATTATTCTTGGGTGTCAGAGAGAGATGCGTGTTTGGGCAACCAACTGAAATTATCGTACATATTGGGTTTTTTCCCATTATAGATCGTACATCGTACAGATGGCAAAACTATCGTACAAATACGATAATTATCGTACATCTGGCAACACTGCACCGGAGCCACCCATCCTCTGCGCTCCGGGACCTCCCACTTTACAAATTAAACACTGCCTGCCACGAGATGCGCTTTGTTTACGTCCATGTGAGAAGAACGTGAGCCAATGAAATTGCAACATGGGTAACCCTGTCATTCTGGCACGTCGAAAACACAAAACGTGACGACTAAAATTATAGTATCGAGTTCGCAAAAAAATAGTGAATGATTTTGTTATATAAACAAAAATGCTAAATATTGGTAGGGACTATTTTGCCATCCCAAAATATTGGTTGTGACTTGTCCCTATGGTCCATATGCAAACCTACGCCCCTGGTTATGAGTCACTTCTCAGGAAAAACAGTTTTTCAAATTTGAAAACTTGTGGGGAGAAAAAAGAAACAAAATGATTATCGCCTCACGCGATTGAATTCAGAAGTTGGTGAGCATTTGTAGACTCATTATACATATTTTGTTTGCATGTTTCATTTTTGGCCAAAAAACAAAGCAAATTAATCGAAATATGTTCATTGATTGGTCATTGATTTTTATTTGTATAAACAATGTAAATATAAGTAATACAAATATCAACATTAACTATACAGGGTAACACAAAAATGCGTAAAAACCCACTTGTTTCCGTTCTGGCCCAACATGGGTACATCACATAGCAACCATATAATATTTGCAATAAGATGAGACAAAAATACAAAATGACTAGTGATTAAGTAATAAACAGCAGATCAGAATAACTAGCAATAACTAAAGGCTGTGGGTATCGACGTGATATCCTAACCTCAGCATTAGATGCTCTGATAACTCAAATCTTCCAGAGATAGATGATCTGAAACAATAACTGAAACATGAAAAGTTGGTTAATATGAAGGGAGTGAAAAAACAAAAATCTTGTTCTCCCCATCAGAGAATCAAACCCTGGTTTTCCGCATGACAGATGGGGAAACGTACAACTATACTAACAAGGAACTAGCAACGGACACTGAGTCAAAGCGCATCGGAAGCTACTAATCGCCGGAACTATAGGCCGAATGGAACTGGAACAACAGCTAGTTGGCAGAATGGGTTGTTTTTGCGTATATTACACCCAAAACAAGTAATGAAGAGATGATCAGGGCTCACCATTAAAATAATCAAGTTATTTAGCCACTATATAAAGCTATAGGTCGGCATTAGAAGCCCAAACTCTTGACAGAACAGCAATGGAATGGCAAAACAGATTTGCCATAACACAATAGCTTACCTGTTCAGCAGCATTGTACAACACAAACCTGCTCCACCATGCCACCTATCAGTTTGTGCTTTGAACATGACATTACATTATCTTCAGATTGGTTATCAATACACAGAGCTTGGGAGGTATGGGGCATAGATGCTGCTCTGTCAGTCTTTCCGTCAATTGTATTATCAGCAACACAATCACCGGTAGTTGTAATTCTGTCTAGACAGATCTGTCTAGACAGAAAACCAACAGAATGGATATTTGATAAGAAAAAAATATTAAGATTTTGTTCATCAAGCATGCATTGGAGAATCCAAAAGTAGGTTGCATTGTCTTCTATGCTGTAGTTAGAGGGCCTTTCTCTCTTCAGTAATTGTCAGGATTTCCTTGGCATTTTGCTATGAAAACTGTCCTGCAAACCATGTAATCATGACCCAGCTAAGACAACACTGCACCGGTGTTAGGACAGTACAGCGTTGCCTGTAGACACTGCCATGACCTCTGCAAAAACTGACAAAGCATCAGCAAGAATCCACATGACTTGTCAATGTAAAAAAACAAAAATGTGACGTGTCACGATGCCAGTATGATATGCCACTGTGTGTAAGGACATGACAAGAAGCCATTACAACCTCAGCTGGATCTGCAAAAATAACTGAGAATCATCACAAATTGTCAGTATGAAACAATACAAACATGGTAAAATGTCAGTACGATGTCACATCATAGGAGAATTCAACACAGCGCTGCTTCAGGCGATATCCCTCTCCTAAAGTAGCCTGGCTGTCCATGCAGGTCACTGGTAGGGATGGGTATCGAGAACCGGTTCCTTTCGGGTATCGTTAAGAAATGATTCAATACACCGACATCAATAAGCTTTTTGCTTAACGATTCTGTTATCGGTTCTTCAAAGTGGCTGTTGTTTTGGCGGGTGTTTGTCAGGAAAATGATCGTTTCTCTACATTGATTACAGACCCTGCAGTGGGTCTTTAATCAACTTTTCTGCAGCGCGGCTTTGCTTTGAACCTTGAACCAATTGAAGCAATGGTTCGCAGATTGAAGCAATGCTTCGATCAATTGCTTCGTTTATTTCTTTCTTTCGCTTAATTTTCCCTTGCTAAAACCCTAAAGAGCATACGTCTGTGAGTATTATTTACCTTTTCTATGTTAAACCGACCTGTTATGGTCTTCTGAAACAGTTGATAGATGTATTTTATAACTTAAAAACGGGAGCGATGCTAACGCGTTAGCATGTCTATGGCATTTTCAATGTTAAAAGTTAGCATTTAGCAATTGCAGCCGTCATCACATTCGGGTGCATTTGTTTTCAAATTGTAATATTCCTTAAATGTATTTTTGCTTATATATTAATAATCTAATGATTATTATATACAGTTTTAGAGAAAGAGACAAAAAGAACCTGAATAGAAACACAACAGAAAATATATAATAGCAACTAACAATGAACATAAATACATAAATAAATACATACAGAAATATATGTTTCTTGTGAACACCTAGTGACTCTCACACCTCCATTTCATCCCTGTCTTGTTTAAGTTTAATGACAGTTTGTTTCGGTCAAACCATATTTTCAATGTGTTAATTTATTCAGTGATTTCCTCCAGAACTATCTGCCAAACTAGAAAACTGCTGCATCCTAGTAACAGCAGAATACTACTGGAATGAATCTGAATAAGGAAAGTTGTATTTTTTTTTTCTCACCTAAATGGATGCTGCACTCACTCCAGTTTATTGTCTGGAATAGTCCCAGATTGCATTTCAGAGCTATTAGAATTGAAACATTTTCGTGCAGGTGGTGTTGGGGGGTAATTTTGGGTTTCAGCTTTTTTTGTTTTTCACCATTTTCATCCCTGAATATGAGTTGTGATTCACTTTTGTGCGGATTAAAGTTACTAACTGGGACTCCTGTCTTGTTGCGAGAAAGAAACGAGAATCGTCCTCCGTTCTGTTCACACAGCTCCAGACGCTGCGCGGCTCTCTGACAAGTCAAGATAGAACGATAGAATCCAGTCTGAATTAATAACTTCAAAGCGAAACACAGTTTTGTTTATTTATGTCCAGAGATCAAGGATACAGTGACTAATTTCATGTTTATTTACTTTAAGACTCAAGGAAATACATAGAAAACCTGTAAAGCCTACTTTTAGTACAAAATTCACGAGGTATTGATAAGGGAATCGATAAGGAATCGGATCGATAAGCAGAATCGATAATGGCATTGATATCGATAAAATCTTATCAATACCCATCCCTAGTCACTGGTGTGCATGACTGTAGCGTTTATTGCAATCTACAACTAAACAGGTAGTTGGGAAGGAGTCATCATTTATGGATATAACAATAGGGGCACAGACAAACAAACGGGACTGACATTTCATGGAATTTCAAAGGGTTTTATGTGGAGAAAACTAGATTCCAACTGATATTGGTTGGCCGATAATATCAGCCCATATGAGCCTTTCACGATCCTGTTGTTTTTGTCAATATAAAAACTTTTATTTTACCAAATTGCATAACTTGTCCAGCAGTCTGTTGGACAAGCTATGTAATAACACAATTTCCAACAGTGTTTTTCCTCATTGTTTATTCAGTAAAATAAACAATATGGGCCAATGGTCAAACAATATTATGAGCCTTTCATGAACCTTTTATTTGGTTGATGTAAAGTTTTATTTTACCGATGAAACAATGCAGAAAAATGTTGGAATTTGTCATTACGTAGCTTGTCCAGCAGAGAGCAGTATTGACAGCATTATTTACAATGCTGTCAAGCATTGTTAAAAAAGGGGCCCCTCTGAAATGTTCAGTTATATCACACAGCACAATGCCGCAAGTTTTGAAGGCATGTGCCGTTGGCATGCTGACTGCAGGAATGTCCACCAGACCTGTTGCCCATGAAGCGAATGTTCATTTCTCTACCATAAGCCGTCTCCAAAGGCTTTTCAGAGAATTTCGCAGTAGAGCTGCCACAAACAACTATTTTGATAGTTGACTAGACAACGATTATTTTTGAGATTAGTTGACTAGTCGGATCATTCGTAAATTGCAACTTATGGCATTTTATCGATATTGATACCATTATCAATTCCCTTATTGAATTCTCCTGTGAATTTTCTGTATGCTGTAAGTGGGTTTTACAGGTTTTCTATGCCAACAACATTATACACATTATTCTTATTATTACATTATTCAACACAATAAATATGAAATTGGTTACTGGATCCCTGATCTCTGGAGAGAAATAACTCTACATGGTGGATCCTTGATCTCTGGACATAGATAGAAAAAAAAAAATCTGATTTTTTTTTTTTTTTCTTCCCTCTCTCTCTAAGCATTTCCTTTCACCATGGATGTCACTCCATACATCTGAGCTGAGCTCAGCTGGCTGCTGGAGTCTGCAGGTCTGCAGCCATACAGTCTTGGGCTGCTGCACATCAGGCAGGACATCTCATTTTGGGAGAAAAAAAAAACATTTTGGTTTTGGCACTGTTCATCCTTGACCCAAAATACATACCAAAGGGCAAATGTCAGCTCTTCCCAGTTTGTGCATGATTAAAATTGCATGCACGCACACATGCACAGCGGTTTGTCTTTTCTGCATTCTGCTGTATGCAGGTGCTCTTAATTTGACAAACAGAGATAATGGCAGAAGACATTAAATGCACTACACATTTCACTCATGGTGACACTTAACTCACTCATGGTAACAGCAGCATAACACTTAAGTAAGCTGACGAAACCAATTGAACTACAAAAACACAGTAAGTCAGTAACACTAACAATACTGTTAAACTAACATGAACTACAATAACATTTAAAACCCCAAACACCCATGGTGCATTGCAGCATAACATCCCTTGCTTATTGGTTAGCTAAAAATGTTAACGTCTCCAAAAATATTTGAGTTTGGTGTCAATTACTTAATTACTGGTGCTGTGCATAGCATTTGGCCAGGAAATTCTGAATCAACTGAGTAGAATGGGCAGGTGCATTGTCATGATGGAGCTGCCAACTTTTAGTTATTAAATTAAATTTTTAATTATTAATGCCACAATATCAATTTTCCAACATCCAGGGGAAAGTAGTGGCTTAAAGATTAGAGAAGTGTCCTTGTGACGTAAGTGTCAAGTATGGTCTTTATTCCTTGATAAAACACTTAAATCATTGATCAGGTGTCAAATTAGTCGATTGTTTGTCAGGTGTTTCTGCTCTGTTCAGTAGTAATGAATATTGTGCTATCCACTTTGTGCAGTACTGTATTTGTTGTAAAATAACTGTTACTGTAGGATTTAACAAACAACAACAAAAAATCGCTGAATGTGAGTAATTCTTCTCATTTTTCTAATAGTTCGCTCTTTTGGCACTGAAGACCGACCCACTGACAGGCCTTTTCCACCACGAGAGGATGTGTTTGAATACATTATCTTCAGAGGGAGTGATATAAAAGACTTGACAGTGTGCGAGCCACCCAAAGCCACAAGCTCTCTGCCTCAAGACCCTGCCATTGTTCAAGTAAGAATTCACCCTCTGCAGTGTTCTACAGAAAATAATGTTTTATTTACACAGATAAAAAAAAAAGAAAGAAAAACTTTGAAAACACGTCAGATCTCGATGGGGGAAAAATCATGCTGGATATCTTTCTTGATATGGACTGTGGAATGTGTTAAGAACAGAGGATGCCACATCGTTCAATGGAAATGAAAATAGTCAACCTACAAAAGCCTAAATTCAAAGACACCCCAAAAATCAAAGTGACAAAATTGATGCGACAAAGGCATGTCTATTTTGCCAAAACTTCTTTGCAACAGCAACTGTTTCTGGTGGGTTGGTAGTGATGACATCCACACGTTTTCACTTCTAATCCAAGCCCAATACCTGAATTTGGATATCTGCCGATACCGATACTATTCCGACACCAGAGCTCTGTTTGCCTGATTATTATTATTATTATTATTATTATTGTTGTTGTTGTTGTTGATTTTATGAGGCTATATTGTATTCCCAGTTATACAGCTTCATGGTGAAGTGTTTAAATGAGGATTTTCTTAAAAAGAAGACCTGAAAGTTCAACTAATTTGCCAGAAGGTACATCTAAGACGCAAGCCTAGATTTGATGTTTTGGTGAAAGAATTAAGTCTGAGTCCGAAGGATTGTGACGTCCGTTAGTCACTGGCAGTGGGCGACGGAATCGTCCAGCTGCCCAACCCGAATAGTATGTATCTATATACAGCGCATCCGGAAAGTATTCACAGCACTTCACTTTTTCCTCATTTTGTTATGTTACAGCCTTATTCCAAAATGGTTGAAATTCATTTTTTTTTCCCCCCCTTAAAATTCTACACAGAATGCCCCTAATGACAATGTGAAAAAAGTTTTTGAGATTTTTGTAAATTTATTAAAAATAAAAACTAAGAAATCACATGTACATAATAGGGCTGCCACAAACGACTATTTTGATAGTCGACTAGTCAACGATTATTCTTGCGATTAGTCGACTAGTCGGATCATACATAATTTCCTAAATTAACGCCTGCAGCATTTCCCGAGAAACGTCGGGATGAAAACATGAACATTTCCAAATTAATGACTGTTTCTTAGACTTCATTTACATCAATCATTCAGAAATACAAACAGTGTGGTACTTTATAGTAAATCTATGTCAGGTAGGCAGTTCTCAAAAACTAAATGTCCATTCTGGAAGGAGACAAGTGAGGGAAACCACCAAGACACAACTCTGGACGAACTTTTGAATTCTGTGAGTGGAGAAACTGAATAGTGCAGCATTTTTATTTTTATCTTCATTTTACTTATAGCCCCAACTTTTTCTGATTTGTGGTTGTTTCTGTTGCATTTCTGAAATTACAGAACTGCTATAAAGAAAAGTGTGAACATTTTATTGTGTTTTAAAATGCAAACACCAAACTGTTATAAAGAAGGAAAAAAATACACAGACGTGCAGGAAAACTTTGATATAAACTGAACAGAACAATGCAGGCTGCTTTGACTCCCCATATTTTTTGTATGAATAAATCAGAATAAAATAAGACGTAACTCACTTTGAAATGAATAAAACATATAGCTGCAGCTTATAATAACTTTGAAAAATAACAAAAATCAGCAGCTTGTATTTTTATTCTGACTCCAGTTCATTTTAGTGTGATGAAGTCATTTTTTTTCTCTCCTCATCAGTCATGTTTTGTGCTTGAACACTACATTAAGCTTAAGATTGAACAAATCAATACCTTTGGAAAATAACAGCTGTTAAAGTTCAGAGTTCTCACCTGCTTTTTGTGATCTGTGCCTGTGAACATCACTGCAGCTTCTCCACAGCAGGGTTTTTTTTAACCCGTGAATGCGTAATTTTTCCTCAGTTCATTTATATATTCTCATTTTTTAAGGATATTTGACCATTGATTTCATCTCATGATCTCATAAATTCAGTATACGATGCGCACATGGTGTGAACAGGTCGTTGCCATCAGAAAAACATTGGTAGAGAGAGAGCAGAGAAAGGTAAAGGCAGTTCCACATTTTTTTTTTTTTACTTTACATGTTCACTCGGGTTAAAATCCTCTCTCTGCTCCACGCTTGCTGTCTCACGTGCACTGATGGTTCTCAGCAGAATGTAACGTCTCGTGCCTCCATTCGCCATCTGCAGCGAGTTGACTCCGCGCGCACACGCACACACACCAACAGCTCCTCCGGTAAACCGCATTTTAGACAGCGTTGAACCACTGTTTTAATCGCCCGTCTTATCCAAATTTGAACATCCAAATGACGGCAGGACGGCTCACTGCCTAAAACTATGAATTGAGAGAAAAACAAAGACTGAAATAAAATAAACGACTCGTCGACTACTAAATTAGTTGTCGACGGTTTCATTAGTCGACGTCATGACTAGTCGACTAGTTGTGGCAGCCCTAGTACATAAGTATTCCAGGGTTCTCCCCAGAAATTTTTAGCATAGCGGTGCTGTTGGCAGCTATCACCTGAAGCGGTGCGCAACGCTTCCACTCAGCGTCTTATCTGACCTTGTGTCCTGAAGCCCTAAGACAAAAATAAAAATCTTTTAGTACTGTTTCTGGGCTGATTCTGTGCTGAATTGTTGATTAGTTAAATTAATCTAAAATGTTTGTGTTTCATTAACACACTGTATGTGACAAATTTGCAATAAACATATTTAAAAGAAAAAATAATGTACAAAAAGACAATTTAAAATATGGGAGATTCCAGATTTTTTTTTTTTACACTTTTCCCCTGCATAATTAATAAGTTTGAACCTTGTCCTTGTGATTCAGATTTTGACAACCCTCTATACTGTCAAAAAATAGAAAAACAAAAGGTCCAGCTTTCCTCCCCGAGTCAGCAGGTGCATTTCTGGAAAACATCTTAGTTACTCTGCATTTGTCGGCATTTCTTAGCGCGTGATGCACATTTTAGGAAAAGCAGAAACATCCTGATGGCTGACAGATAGTGAAGAAATGAACACTACTTCTTTGGATAATGAACTGAGCTTTCTTTCGAAAGTGAAGTTTTGGATTTACAGAGGCTGTACAGCAGGGGTGCCCAACCTTTTTTGAACCGAGATCTACTTTTAAAGTTGACGATGTATCGAGATCTACCAAGCCATATGGAACGCTACAGCGTAGCCGCAATATATTGTGCGCCAATATAATAACACAATTTTCTGGCAGGTTCTAACAATAATAATGCATCATTGAAGTAAATGTGCATGGTGGAAAATAATAAGCACAAGTAGGCCTAGTACTGGCCTCAAGTTGGAAAAGTTGTTCCCTACCTTAGTGAGACTTCTGGCCCAGAGAGGAGGAACCTAGTGTCTCATAGTCCGGACAGTAGGAGCTGAGTGCAGCCGTAAGCAGGTACTCATGCACTCTCTTTCTGCATTAGATTCCAGATTTGGACATTTATGTCAGGTGTTGCTCTGGATTTGAGCTCAGTGTCATTTTTCAGTGTGAGGATCCAGGTTGAAGAGTGTTGCCACTTTGAACGATATACAGTCCACATCTATATTTTCCCAAAATGGAAAACATAGAAAACTGACAACAGGCTCTTTGGATGCAAAGTCAGTGAAGGGCCTGTCAAATTCTGACAAGATGCTCTGCACGTGATCATCATAACGTGGATTCTTAGCCTCGATGGTCTTTGTCCTGGTACTTAAGTTCTGTGTCCATGTGTGGAAAGTTCTGCAGGTCACACTGTTGCAAACTGCTTGATAGCACATGTAATATGCTTTTAAACTTGCTTTCAAATCCAAAAGCTGTGCATATTCAGCATGATTTGAATTTGAGATTTGAAAGTCAGATATATAGATTTATAACACAAAACTGTCAAAAGGGGTAATAGATATAAATGTAAAGATGACTGAATATATCATCAGAGCAGTAAATTGATCAGTCCATGTAAACGTCATGCAGAACACTGCTGCGTTCAGGTACCATCGGAAATTACAGGACTTTTTTGTTGTTTCAAACTCAGCAGTTGCTTGTGGCAGGTGTGTGGTTTTTGTTTTATTTTTGGTTATGAAAAAAAAAAGTCAAAAGTGAACAGAATAAATGTGTCCTCAAACTCCTGACCCGAACAGAACACTGCAATCTTGTTTGCCACATTCATCACTCTACATATTTATGAACCATGAATCATTGTGCTGCTCGCCGACTTTTCAATTCCTGGACTTTTTGACCCAACAGAGGGTATGTAGCCGGGTTAGCATTAGAAGTTAGCATCATATTTCTTGTGAATCGTCTGAAATGCCGCTCCAAATTCCCTTTCTTCAGTAAAGCCACATTTGCATTTCAGATAAGACAGATGGATTTGCCATTCGAATAAATGAAAAAATAATACAAGATGAAAATTACATTTTCAGAGTACAGGAGGCGACACACTTCACCCCAAAACTCTTAATTTTTTCAGAGCCTTTCGGATTTTAGATTCTAACGTGTGGGTCACTGCTGTTTGTGTCGCTAGACACTATTTTAGCCCCGCTGTGAGCATGAATGCGGATTTGTCTCCATGACGCTGTTTTGTACAGGCTGGACACGCAGATGGATTTTCTTTTTCTTTTATTTTTTTTTACATTGGGAAAATGTCAGATTATGTTATTTTCAGGAGATAATGGACTTTCTATCTAACCGTGAGAGAACTTTGTGAGGAGCTCCGCCACACCCGCTGGCGATTGTGTGTGTGGGGACTCCTTTGGTGGAGCCGACCACAAGTGGATGACTGTTCAGGTTTTTTTTTTTTTTTTTTTCTTTTTTTTTTTTTCTTCTTCTCACTGAAGCTGGTAGGGTTTGTTTTTATTTTACTTTGAGTGTCTGTCTTGACGTGAAACTGTTCTGTAAGGGAGCAGCGCGCACTGCACTCGCGCATTTTGTACACACAAAGTTTTTACAGAGTGGAAAGCGGCTGCTTTTACAGTGACTGCATCAAAACTAACAGTTATCGCTTAAAAAATAACATGACATCACACTTATGTAAACTTTGTAATTAATCTGTGGTTCCGTTTTTAATGTTGGCAGCATTCAAGTGCAAGCTGAGATGTTTTCCTCTAAGAAACGCTGTCTGAAACACTGGGCAGTGTTCTGATTTCAGTGTGACATGTCCTTCAAAACATAGAAGAATGGAAATAGTGCACGCTGCTGTCCATTACCAAAATCTCAAAGTGTGTCTTGAATAATTTCGAATTCCGTTCTGCTGTTTTCTTCAAAAAAGCCTCCCTGTTCACTGTCACAGAAGCTATAGTATCGTTCTTAGCCTCTGATTGGTCGATCCTGCAGCAGACAGCATTGATCTAGTCAGCTGTGCACCTCCCTTCGTACGCTCAGCGCCGGCGTTCCTCCTCCCCAGACGGCCCAGCGATCGCGGCGTCCCGCATGGGCTGTGGTCCCCGCCAAGGCGCAACAAAAAATGCTGAGATCTGGCTTTGTGTAAGGCTTCTTTTGTCATGGTTTGTGTCATCTGGATGTAAACAGTATAAAATAAAGAGCTGATGTTGTTTATGTGAAATATTCCGCAAAGCGGGTTTGAGTGTCGTTAGATTCCCACCAAGTCTACCGCTAAAACATCACGAGATGACACTACACTATAGCGGCACTAGGTGTCAGTATGACGGTGTGGCGCCATTGTTCCATTGTCTGGGATGAACCCTGTATTTACAGCTGTTGCCATGAAACTCAAAATTGAGCTCAGGTGCATCCTGTTCCCACTGATCATCCTTGAGATGTTCCTACAGCTTAATTGGAGACCACCTGGGGTCATTTCAGTTTATTGGACATGATTTGGAAAGGCACACACCTGTCTACATATAAGGTCCCACAGTTGACAGTGCATGTCAGAGCACAAACCAAGCATGAAGTCAAAGGAATTGTCTGTAGACCTTTGAGACAGGATTGTTTTGAGGCACAAATCTATGGAAGGGTACAGAAACATTTCTGTTGCTTTGAAGGTCCCAATGAGCACAGTGGCCTCCATCATCCGTAAATGGAAGAAGTTTAGATCCACTAGGATTCTTCCTAGAGCTGGCCACCCATCTAAAGTGAGCAATCAGGGGAGGCGACCAAGTCAGGGAGGTGACCAAGAACTCGATGGTCACTCTGTCAGAGCTCCAGTATTCCTCTGTGGAGAGAGGAGAACCTTCCAGAAGGACAACCATCTCTGCAGCAATCCACCAATCAAGTCCGTATGGGTGAGTGGCCAGACGGAAGCCACTCCTTAGTAAAAGGCACATGGCAGATTGAACTCTTTGGCGTGAATGCCAGGCATCATGTTTGGAGGAAACCAGACACCATTCCCACAGTGAAGCATGGTGGTGGCAGCATCATGCTGTGGGGATGTTTGCAGTGGCAGGAACTGGAAGACTAGTCAGGATTGAGGGAAAGATGAATGCAGCAATGTACAGAGACATCATTTTCACTTTTTTCATTTCATTTAATCCTGGATGAAAACCTGCTGCGGAGCGCTCTTGACCTCAGACTGGGGTAACGGTTCATCTTTCAGCAGGACAATGACCCTAAGCACACAGTCAGATTATCAAAGGAGTGGCTTCAGGACAAGTCTGTGAATGTCCTTGAGTGGCCCACACCCGACTGAACATCTCTGGAGAGATCTGAAAATGGCTGTGCTGCAAAGAGGAATGGGTACAACTGCCCAAAGATAGGTGTGCCAAGCTTGTGGCACACCTATATTCAAGAAGACTTGAGACTGTAATTGCTGCCAGAAGTGCCTCATCAAAGTATTGAGAAAATGGTGTGACTATTTATTTACGTACATGTGATTTCTTAGTTTTTTATTTTTAATAAATTTGCAAAAAAAAAAAAAAAAATTTCATGTCATGGGGTGTTGTGAGGAGAATTTTGAGGGAAAAATTTTTTTTACTCCATTTTGGAGTAAGGCTGTAATGTGGAAAAATGAAGCGCTGTGAATACTTTCCCGATGCACCGTGCATATACACACACTACCCAGCATTGGTTTTTGTGCCAGTAATGTGTTTGGCAGTCTGTTTTTATTGCGATTCTTCTCACTGTGTGTATTTGTCTTTTAGTCATCACTTAGCTCCACAAAAGCGACAACCTCATCATCATTCCAGTCTGCAGCGTCCTATGTACCATTCAGCCGGGCCTCGGTTCCACCATACAGTCAGTTTGGTGTTACACCGCTCGCAACTCAGTCGTTTGCCTCATCTGCAGCAGGTAATTAATAAAATACAGTGAGAAATTATGCCTGTTTGCCTGAAAGTTGTTCAAGATTCCACACCAAAATGGTGCACACCTGCATTACAGCACAATACATAAATTGACAGATATAAACCTGATCTCTGTGGTTTTCATTGTTTGATTGAAAGTTCAATCAACCACCAGGTCATATTTTTATTTTTGTTATATTTTTACAGTAGTACCATATCCTTTTTTTTAAAAAAAAACCTTCTGAAATAGTTACCTAAACAGTCAGACAGCTATCACACTTTTTTCAGGCAGAAATGGATCAACACCTTGATTATTGCTGTTTGTGACATGACACAGCATGTGTTTTGCTTTTTCTGATTTTCTGTTAAACACCTGTGGTGTTTATGTTGTGAAACAGGACTAGTAGAGAAACTCATACAACACTTTTCTGATAAGCTGTTGCTTGTTACCCGAGCAAAGATTTTGTGTCCGTCTGTCCATTCGTCTGTCTGTGTCCATTCCTATTACTGCCAGTCTTCAAATTTACAGGGAACATTTTTGGGACAGACCTTGGACAAGTTCAAAGATAGCTAACCTTAAGAAGCTAAAAAGTCACATTTTGTTTCATTCTATTACTTTTTTGAGGGGCAGGGGTGACAGCCATTCAGAGTAGAGCAACTGTGACTTCAGTGGTTGGTCTAGCTAGCTGCAAACTCTGTTTTGTTTGTGTGTAAATATAACATGTTTCTGATATATTATGTAAAAGCTAGCGAGAAGTAAACTCATCTAAAACTGAAAACACTGTTTTGGAACCTGATAACACCTCTGAAGTGATTTACAAGACATTTTGTAGATGTTGGCATGGTGACATCACAGGCTGGTTTAGCTAGCTGCAAACTCCATTTCGTTTGTGTGTATAAATAACGTTTCTCATATTTTAATGTAAAAGCTAACAAACACTTCCAAAACAAAAAATGCTGTTTTTGTAACCTGATAACACCTCTGGAGTGATTTACAAGACATTTCGCAAACGTCAGCGTGCACGCTAACATCCTCTAACTCAAAGCTAACTTCTGCACTTGTCAAAAGCTCATATATACGCACACGCATGTCCTCCTGCAGATGCCACTAAAATGTAAATATTGTTTATGATTCATTGATTGTTTGATAGAAGGCTATATTGAACATGTACAAATTGTAAGAAAATCGGATCTTAATCATTAATGTAAATAACAATAAGTGTATAATATATCCATACATACAATTTGCATGGGGATACCAATTAAACAACTGCGAATTATAAAGAAGATGATGCTCATACGGCTGAGCATCATCATACGAACATTGCTTTATATTTATTATATATGCGAGGATCAGCTGAAATGTTCTGCCTCTGATTATTTCAATAATAAGATATTGAAATGAATTTGTGTGTGGCCCATTTCTTCTTTTTTTAATGCACTGTTTTGCAGTACTTCTGTTATGACACTTTTAAACAGTTAACAGACATATCAGACGTATGTCTAAAATCCTTTTTTTTTTTTTTTCTTTTTTTTTTTTTCTTTTTTTTTTTGCAAGTAGGACCCACTAGTCCCCAGTTGGAGCCTTTAACAAAGACCCCCACCTTGGAACAAACAAGACAGGCTCCTCCGTCTGCGGCCCTGTCACTCTCTACGTCTATGGGTCAGAGGAACCAAACAGCATCAGCAGCGACTCGATCCACCAGTACCGCTGCTGTAAGCCAGAAACCTCCAGACCTTCTGGAGCAGAGAAAGGGTGAGAATCAGCCTGTCTCAGTGAACTTTCTCACACGATGACAGCTTTCATTTAATTTCTTCATTGAACATGACCTCAAACAGGCAGACTTCTCAAACACAAATTCAACCACATGCTTCTGCAAAAAACAGGTTCATATTCTACATGTAGGTTCAGCTCTTTATCATAAAATTCAAGAATATAAATTTCAGTTAAACACTGAAAAGAGTTTAGGGAAACTTTAATGTAATTGGTGATTAAGTTTGTTTTTCTTTTCAGTTCCGGAGGTTAAAAAAGTGTCACAGCCGGGTACTGAACATGGCGCTGTTGAAAACCGAGACCCCAACAAACGTCAAGCCAGTAAGTTCATCTTTTTATTTGGCAGTACATTCAAATAATTAGCCCCACCCAGTACAGTGTTTAGTTTAATCTGGATTTGAAATATTCTGTGTACATGTTGCTGTCGAGGAATTGGTTCTTTTACAGGAGATTATCCTAAATTTTTGTATGGTGGAAGTCTTGTGTTAATGAAAGTATTAAGGATGTTCTGAGTCCTGCCCTTAGATCAGTATTGTGGCAAGATACCAGATTGTGTTTGTACCATATTCACCCGTTGGAGGGTCCAGGTCCAAGCATTAGCTCACATGCTTTTTTTAAGAAAGTTAGTTAAATGCCCACCTTAAATTAAATTGAATTACAAGGAACACTTAATGCATGAAAAAAGGACAAAAAATAAAAAAAACAGACAAACAGGTGAGTTATTTGTGATTAAATATGTCATATATATATGTATATATATATATATATATATATATATATATATATATATATATATATATATATATATACACATACACACACACACAAAAGAAACCACGTTCGGAAGGTAAAAGAAATCCCTGAGCAGTGACATGTTTGGACTAGAATCTGTCTTTTTCCAGATTGGGAGCCCTTCAAACTCCTGAAGGGCTCCAAAATGACTGGCATTCCTTCTCCTTGATGAGTAGTGATGGAGGAGTGACCACAAGGAAGTTGGTGTTTTGGTCCAAGATGCTGGTGCTTTATCTAGTGGTATAAATTGTTCGACATTGTTTGTTTGTACACTTTTGGATTAGGGTTTTGACTGGATTTGGCCACTTTGGCTCCGTTTTGAAACAATAGTTGAACAATCTGCTGCAGAATCTGTAAACACATTGAAATGAAAGTCAGCAACTTGGAAAATATTTCACTGAGGTTTGAACATGTTCACAGTGGTGAGAGCTTGGTGGTTTATATATATTGTCATCTTTTGTTTTTCTTCTTTCCCAGCAGGTGCTCATTCTGGCCGTCGTGGCCGTGGAAGAGGAAGCCGCAGCCGAGGCAAATTAAACATGCGCAGGGAAGGCACCATGAAGTTTGAAGAAGACTTTGACTTTGAGACTGCCAACGCTCAGTTTCACAAAGATGAAATCGACAAGGAGCTCCAGATCAAGCTCAAACTGAAAGGTATCACCTCAGAGTTGATCAAGTTAAAACCTTTCCTGAATTTAGTCTAGTTAATAATTTATTTTTAGCTTTTATAATAGCTCAGATTTTTTATTTTCTTATCTGTGTGAGCTGTGGAAGTGGCTGCAAACAATTCAGTAGTTTTCATCACCAGAATTCAGCCACATGAGGTGTGCAGCCAGTACATTCCGAGTGCCGGCCCCAAGCCCAGATAAATGAGTAGGGTTGTGTCAGGAAGGGCATCTGGCATAAAACAAGCCACCCCATTCATGCAGATGGCAAATCGAATTTCCATACCGGATCGGTCAAGGCCTGGATTAACAACGACTGCCACCGGTGCCATTTCCCAACAGGGTGCTGGCAGAAATTGGACTATTGCTGAGCGAAGAAGAAGAGGAGGAGAAGAACGTGTCCACAGACAGTGGGAGAAGAGGAAACTAGAAGGGTGGAAATGAGAACCAGGACTTTGAATGTTGAGTGTTGGAGGTTAAGTGAGTGTCCAACAGGGTGATAAGTGTGAAGGTGGAAATTGAAGGGTTGATGATAGGGCTGCAGCTATCAATTATTTTAGTAATCAAGTATGCTATTGATTATTCTGGCTAATAATCGAGTAATCGGATTAAAAAGTACTATTGCGTTTTTAAACAGCATCAATAGTCCAGGGCTCTCCCTAAGCAGTGGCACAATGTTGCTGCACCACCACGGAGATTGTCAAATTTAGTGTATCCCTTTCTGTTTTTCCTGGGTAATTATTTATTTTTTCACATCTTTACAAGTTTTGGATCTTTCCCAGTGTTAGGAACTCAGCACTCCCCTGGCACCGGACCATAAGCGCAGGCAGTTGGTGTAATCCTCAATCAGTCAGGCTGCACGTGAACGTGAGCACAGCCTGTGAAAAACTAGCCTTTGGGCGGGGTGCGATGATTTACCCAAACTGACTCCAAATGACTACATTAAGTACTTTTATTTATTTTCGGAAATGCGCTCCATTCTCAAAACAGTACATGAATGACTCTCTCCCTCCCTCCCTCCATCTCACTGTCTCTTTAGAATGGTGAAACAATAAACAAGGGATGGAGAGGGAAGGTAATGGTTTAGTGCAGGGGTGGCCAAGTTCGGTCCTCGAGAGCCACATTCCTGACACTCTTAGTTGTCTCCCTGCTCCAACATACCTGAATCCAATGAAAGACTTGTTAGCAGACTTTTAATGAGCCTTTCATTGGATTCAGGTATGTTAGAGCAGGGAGACAACTAAGAGTGTCAGGAATGTGGCTCTCGAGGACCGAACTTGGCCACCCCTGGTCTAGGACATCTTACTACTCATCACTAATTGAAGAAAATAAGAACAACCCCAGGTTTCTTTTCAGCACTGTAGCCAGGCTGACAGAGTCAGAGCTCTATTGAGCCGAGTATTCCTTTAACTTTAACTAGTAATGACTTCATGACTTTCTTTGCTAATAAAATTTTAACTATTAGAGAAAAAATTAGTCATAACCATCCCAAAGACATATCGTTATCTTTGGCTGCTTTCAGTGATGCCGGTATTTGGTTAGACTCTTTCTCTCCGATTGTTCTGAGTTATTTTCATTAGTTACTTCCTCCAAACCATCAACATGTCTATTAGACCCCAATCCTACCAGGCTGCTCAAGGAAGCCCTACCATTAATTAATGCTTCGATCTTAAATATGATCAATCTATCTTTATTAGTTGGCTATGTACCACAGGCTTTTAAGGTGGCAGTAATTAAACCATTACTTAAAAAGCCATCACTTGACCCAGCTATCTTAGCTAATTATAGGCCAATCTCCAACCTTCCTTTTCTCTCAGAAATTCTTGAAAGGGTAGTTGTAAAACAGCTAACTGATCATCTGCAGAGGAATGGTCTATTTGAAGAGTTTCAGTCAGGTTTTAGAATTCATCATAGTACAGAAACAGCATTAGTGAAGGTTACAAATGATCTTCTTATGGCCTCAGACAGTGGACTCATCTCTGTGCTTGTCCTGTTAGACCTCAGTGCTGCTTTTGATACTGTTGACCATTAAAATTTTATTACAGAGATTAGAGCATGCCATAGGTATTAAAGGCACTGCACTGCGGTGGTTTGAATCATATTTATCTAATAGATTACAATTTGTTCATGTAAATGGGGAATCTTCTTCACAGACTAAGGTTAATTATGGAGTTCCACAAGGTTCTATGCTAGGACCAATTTTATTCACTTTATACATGTTTCCCTTAGGCAGTATTATTAGACAGCATTGCTTAAATTTTCATTGTTACGCAGATGATACCCAGCTTTATCTATCCATGAAGCCAGAGGACACACACCAATTAGCTAAACTGCAGGATTGTCTTAGAGACATAAAGACATGGATGACCTCTAATTTCCTGCTTTTAAACTCAGATAAAACTGAAGTTATTGTACTTGGCCCCACAAATCTTAGAAACATGGTGTCTAACCAGATCCTTACTCTGGATGGCATTACCCTGACCTCTAGTAATACTGTGAGAAATCTTGGAGTCATTTTTGATCAGGATATGTCATTCAATGCGCATATTAAACAAATATGTAGGACTGCTTTTTTGCATTTGCACAATATCTCTAAAATTAGAAAGGTCTTGTCTCAGAGTGATGCTGAAAAACTAATTAATGCATTTATTTCCTCTAGGCTGGACTATTGTAATTCATTATTATCAGGTTGTCCTAAAAGTTCCCTGAAAAGCATTCAGTTAATTCAAAATTCTGCAGCTAGAGTACTGACAGGGACTAGAAGGAGAGAGCATATCTCACCCATATTGGCCTCTCTTCATTGGCTTCCTGTTAATTCTAGAATAGAATTTAAAATTCTTCTTCTTACTTATAAGGTTTTGAATAATCAGGTCCCATCTTAGGGACCTCATAGTACCATACCACCCCAATAGAGCGCTTCGCTCTCAGACTGCAGGCTTACTTGTAGTTCCTAGGGTTTGTAAGAGTAGAATGGGAGGCAGAGCCTTCAGCTTTCAGGCTCCTCTCCTGTGGAACCAGCTCCCAATTCAGATCAGGGAGACAGACACCTTCTCTACTTTTAAGATTAGGCTTAAAACTTTCCTTTTTGCTAAAGCTTATAGTTAGGGCTGGATCAGGTGACCCTGAACCATCCCTTAGTTATGTTGCTATAGACTTGGACTGCTGGGGGGTTCCCATGATGCACGGAGTGTTTCTTTCTCTTTTTGCTCTGTATGCACCACTCTGCATTTAATCATTAGTGATTGATCTCTGCTCCCCTCCACAGCATGTCTTTTTCCTGGTTCTCTCCCTCAGCCCCAACCAGTCCCAGCAGAAGACTGCCCCTCCCTGAGCCTGGTTCTGCTGGAGGTTTCTTCCTGTTAAAAGGGAGTTTTTCCTTCCCACTGTCACCAAGTGCTTGCTCACAGGGGGTTGTTTTGACCGTTGGGGTTTTTCCGTAATTATTGTATGGCCTTGCCTTACAATATAAAGCGCCTTGGGGCAACTGTTTGTTGTGATTTGGCGCTATATAAATAAAACTGATTTGATTTGATTAGTGGTTAAAGCGTTGGGCTTGCGACCACAGGATCCTTATATTTTTTGGGGGGGGGTTCACATACAACGGACTCTGAACTTAAAGATCTGATGTTACGAGCCCTGATGTGGCAGCAGTGAGTCCCACTGTACGTCTGCAAAGGCGAGTGCTTGCTTTTCATGTACCGTATTGAGAACAGCTTGCATTACTGAAAATAAATAAAAGTACTTTATTTAGTCATATTTGGAGTCACTTTTGCTTTAAATACGCAGTCTATTTCAGATGATAAGCATGGACCCTCTTTCTCTTAAAAGATTTTATTTTACTGTGTGTGTGGGTGTGTGGGGTGTTGAAAAGCTGTAGCTTCTGGTGCTACAGATTAGCTCTTACATGGCTTATGCGCATTGTCTAGTCCAGTGATTTTCAACCTTTTTGAGCCGCGGCACCCTTTTTATATTTACAAAATCCTGCGGCACACCACTGTCATGTGTCACGTGTCACGCACCACTAACTCGACTGTCTCTACACGGTGCGTTAGCACGTTAGCAACACGTGCGGTACAGATATGACGTAACATAGTATACTATAGTCATGGAGCTGTATATAAGAACTAGAGAGCGCAGTCCCATTGCTGCACACTAAACGAAAACGTCGCTTCATGGACAGCGACATGACGTCTCCTAACCGGGCAAAATATTGACGAAGTACCCGGATGTTAATGCATTTTCAATGGAGATTCGCGACTGAACACACTCAGAAAAATGCTCGCAAAATACGTGTTAAAATGCCATTTTGTCCTGGATATCGAGCCAGTAAAATTAAATTACATTAAATTTATGTCAGGAAAGTATTAAACTTACTCTGACACACACACATTCTCAAATATTAGTGTTGAAAGTTACACGGATCTGCGCTGATAAGATACGCTGCTCGGCTGAGCTGCTGCTGTGTTCAACGCAGCGCGGCTTCTAAAACCATTACAATACATTTATATATATTATATTTTTTCACAATTATCCTTTATTGACCGAGTTTCATTCATGAAGTCAGCGGTGTGTGTGTGCACATCTCTGTGTGTGTGGCAGCACAGCGCGGGTCATTAGTCTCATTATTTTAAGGTGCAAAAAAAAAAAAAAAACTCCCCAGTCTTGTCGAACAATTTTTAGTCACTAACGACAAGAATTTTAACTAGACATTGGTCTAGCAGTGGAAAATATCAACTAGACATAAGTGAAATTAATGATCCGTGTCATCGGGCGACACAGGTACGGCAGGAGACATACAGCTGTTTATCATCCAAATATCACGGTCAAAGTGACAACAATAACCAAACCCACTTACTTATGGAAGGAAATATTGTCTCCCTTGTTCCTCCGTTTGTGACTTTGCCAACATGCACAGCTTTCCGGCATATTCCACCTGTTTCTTGACGAGACTAAGTGAATTTCTATGCACACAAATCACTAACTTGCCCGGAATTAAAATGGCGATTACGCCTCCTTGTCGGCACATGGCTCAGCGCTACTGTGCGCTTTGCTGCCATCTACTGGAATAAAAGAGCATTACACCATCTACCACACTATTACAGCACATACACCCGATAATGGTGATATTTGATAATTGCCCACGGCACCCCTGACGATCGATCACGGCACCCTAGGGTGCCGCGGCACCCCGGTTGAGAATCACTGGTCTAGTCTTCTGTTTTTTCTGGGGAAGTTTCAGCGCCACGCACAGGCCTGGCATATGTACTACAACGTTAAAAGGAGCTTCGAGGCACAGAATTTGCCTCAAACATTTTTGTAATCAAATTATTTGAGTTACTCAACTTGTTTCAACCCTAGTTGATGATGAATATCATTAGTGCATGGTAGGTCACGAGTTGAAGGAGAAAAGATTTCTGAAGTGAGTTAAATGAGGTGGTGGAGAATGTGCCCAAGCATGAAAGAGTGGTGGTAGGAGCAGACTTCAGTGGTCATGTTGGTGAAGTGAACAGAAGTGAGGAGGAAATTATGGGTAGATGTGGTATCAAGGACAGATACCATCTGTGGGATTATGACTGAACGGGGGGGCCCGGTGAGCAGAGCTGCTCGTGACTGGACTGGGGCGTGGCCGGATATGCGGCCGCCCCTCTCCTCCCACGCAACTCATGTTTGTGGAGAACCTGGTGCTAAATCATTTGCAGACGACCTGATTTTGCAAAAAGGATGGAAATGGCTGTGGCGAATACCTACTTTAAGAAAAGGGAGGAGCACAGGGTGACCTATAAGAGTGGAGGAAGGTGCACACAGGTGGACTACGTTCTTTATAGGAGAAGCAAGCTAAAAGAAATTGGAGGCTGTAAGGTGGTGGCAGGAGAGAGTGTCATTAGACAGCATAGGATGGTTGTTCTTAGGATGACTTTAGAGGTAAAGAATAAGAGCGTGAGAGCTCAACAAAGGATCAGATGGTGGAACGAAGATGTCCAGGAAAGCATAAGGAGAAGTTTGGATAGTCGGGCAGATGAAGAAAGTAGACAGGACAACAAGGAGATGTGGCCTAAGGCAAAAAGAGAAGTGGCAAAAGCTAAGGAAAAGGCATATTGCAAGCTGTACAAGAAGTTGAATAGTAAGGAGGGAGAAAGACTTGTACCGATTGGTCAGACAAATGGACAGAGCTGGGAAGGATGTGCTGCAGGTTAGGGTGGTAAAAGATGCATATGTGCTGACAAGCGAGGAGAGTGTGTTGAGGTAGATGGAATATTTTAAGGAGATGATAAATGAAGAAAATGAGAGAGAAAAGGCTGGATGACGAGAGTAAATCAGGAAGTGCAAGAAATTAGTAAGGATGAATTGGGGGCAACTATGAAGAGTGGAAAGGCAATTGGTCCAGATGACATTCCAGTGGAGGCTTGGAAATGTTTAGGAGAGATGGCAGTGGAGTTTCTAAACAGATTGTTTCATAAAACCTTGGAAAGTGAGAGGATACCTGAGGAGTGGAGATAATCTCAATTCTCTTTGTACCCCTTCCCCTTGGCCCTACCCCTTTAAAACAAGGGGTAAGGTGAAGGGGTATGCCTCTAACCCTATGAATTGAGACACCCCTCCACCTTAAGAGGAAAAAAAAACTGCCCGTGTCAAACTGCCGTCTTCACTGTTTGTTAACATGACAACCGAAATGCAACTTGTTGCAGTAGCCTGAAATAGAAGTCGCAGATTTCTTCGACACATCGCAGTCATGTTAATTAATTTAATTAATTTGTAATTTATAACAATTAATAGTATTAATAATTAATTAATTAGTAAGTAATTATTGTTAATAATACTAATAATAATTAATAGTAATTAATATTGTTTGATTAATCATTAACTGATTGATTAGTAATTAAAATAAACACTTGAAATATATCAGTCTATGTGCAATGAATGTATACATTATACAAGTTTCACTTTTTGAATGGAATTACTGAAATAAATCAACTTTTTCATGATATTCTATTTATATGACCAGCACCTGTATGTATGTTATGGGCTGCATCTAGTTCTGTTAAACTTATTTCCTTTTTCAGATTCTCCCATTTTTTGCATCCAGTCCTATTTTCTTTAGAAATTTCCTTGACAAATAATATCAGTCTATTAGGACGTCAGGTTATGTGTTACACATATACATGTGTGTGTACATATTTTCCATCTTATTCCCATTGATGAAACTTCTCCTCACTTTCTGCCTGAAAGCTTATTAGGAGCCGAGTGTGCTCAGGGCTCCCTGTTTGTTTACTAAATACACACACGTTACAGACCTTGAAATACAACATCGGGGATTGATATTATGCAAAGATTTATGAACATACAAATTAACGTGCTTATCCTTTATCATGATTTTCTCCGTTGTGAGAAATAAATGTCTTACCATAGTATTTGTGTGTATATGTATTATAATGCCTCAGCATACGAGCAGAGTTACAGTATTCTTCAGAACAACAATATACGTAACATGCATCCAGCAGCATACACGTTGCTGTCATAGACAACTGCCTGTAAAGTTTTTTTGGCAAGTTATAACTTTCTAAACAGCGTAATTTGTAATGAAAGTAGACATTTGTACGTCTCTTTCGGCACCATGTTTGTTTCTTTGGAGACAGCAGTAAGCTCCTCCTACCCCTCCAAACGGAGTGTGCATCCAGATTCACTCCATTTGGAGGGGTTTGTAGCCCTCTGCCTACCCCTCCGCCTCGCTCCAAAAAGAGAATTGAGGAGAAGGGGTAAGGGGTAGAATTGAGATACACCCTTTGATCATGCTTTGTCACACATGCTCAAAACTGTTTCAGACATGGCATATTTCTAAACAACTTTCCAACAAATCAGGTTGATGTTTTCTGTTTTTCAGAAGACATTAACTTTTGCTAATCCATTAGCTTATGGTGCTATGACCTTCATTGTACGGCCTTTATTCTGTATACCTCTAAAGAAACAAAAAAACTGGTATTTGGTTCAGCCAGGTTTCTAAATGTACGAGTGGCAAGTGAGCTGTTATGTCTTGGGGTTGCCACAGCAGATACACCAGATCCACATTGGTATTTGGCACAAGTTATACAAAGGATGCCCTTCTTGACACAACTTCAGTTTAATCTGGAGAAACACACATGCTACAATAGGTCTTCCATCCAAGTACTAACCAGACTCCACACTGCTTAGCTTCCGGGATCTGACGGGATCAGGCTCGCACAGAGCAAACTGGCTGCTGGCGGTTGTGTCTTGTACTATGACATGTTTTACAAAGCGTTTTCTAAAATAACAGATGACAAGACTGAAAAGCCTTTGAACGGAGCTGAAGCTGCCGACAGTGATCACCAGGCCAACGACAGGACCACTGAGGACGAGGACGCCGTGATAAACACGTGTTACTACGACAAGACCAAATCCTTCTTTGATAACCTGTCCTGTGATGATATGAGGTACCTCAGTCTGACTGCTGTTTAAACATCTCACAATTTTTCACTCTGCACACAAGATGGTGCTGATTAGTTTATTTTTTCCCACATAATTTTCTCTATTTGTGAGTTCTTGGTGTATTTCCAAATGTAATTACTATTTGGTATTTGTCTACGTCAGAGATCGAAGGCCAACGTGGGCTGAAGAAAGACGGATGAACGCAGAGACGTTCGGCATCCCTGTGAGGCACGGCAGAGGAAGAGGTGGCTTCCGTGGCCACGGTGGCAGCATGGGGCCCCGCGGGGGCCGGGGCCGACAGTCAAGCCGAGGATTCTTCGGACCTCCCCGGAGCACCCCACCTGGTTACAGAGGCGGCTTCAAAGGAGGCCGAGGAGGCCGTGAGTTCTCTGATTTTGAGTACAGGGTAAATCCTTCAACTCACTCAGACGTCACTTGTGTGGATGAAGACGCATGATTGGCGTGCTGTCCTCTAACACCTGTGGTCTTTTCTCTTCCAGAAGGAAAACAGGGTGTCTGCATAGTAACATCAGCGGCAGAATGTTAAGGAAATGTAGCCCTTCATCGATTCTTCAGTCTCAACGTTTGATAGAACGAACAGGCGGTCTTCGTCACCAGCACCAGAGCTGACTGAGTGCAGCTTCTTTGCGCTTTAAGTTTTTTGTTTTGTTTTGTTTTTCTTTTTGTGACAGACAGGACCTTGTGTTTGTACCTTCCTCTGGAGTAATTCTGTATTTTTGCTTCAGTAGAGTTCATTTCTTCCTGAACTTTGATAGTGAAAGCTGTTTGCAGAAAGCCCACTGATACTGTGAGCATTCAGGTCACAGGTCATGTGACCAGTAGCTTTATTTTTTGATATATTGTTCATGGTGTTGGATTTTGGCACCGCGATTCGCTGCATTGCCTGTTGCACCACTTGATGGTTTTCCTGCTCAGACCTGATGGCAACTGGATAGTCTGTATTTTTTATTTTAAATTTTTTTTTTTTTTATGTTTCAGTGTTTTTGTACGTGCTTCATTTATTCTGACAGTGAGACAAAAGGCAACTAAAATAAACAATCTGAGTTGAATATTGTAATGATTGTACATCATCTCACCAGATATTTGTTTCTAAAAGTGTAAAATGAGTTTTACCCCACATTGGATTAATAATGTTTATACTTTATGGTTGTAGCTGCACGTTTGGCGATTTCTTCTCCTTAAATTTAATGAGACCAATGTTTTGGTCATAATCTGCATCAGCTCTAGTGTTATATAATGGTTTTTGGTTTGTTTGTTTGTTTGTTTTTAGTCTGCTTGCTAAATAAAAAGTACTTTCATGTTTGTTTTTTCACATTGATAGTACATCCCGTATAAGGTCATTCTCGTGTTGAACTTAAGCCTCAAATTTATTTAGTCTTTATTTTCCCCTCTTTTGGATCAATAACTGAATGCCGTGCTGTTTGGTAGCTCTTAGCATTATAGTTCTAAAGTTTTGTTCCATTCATTCTTATTTTGTTTGTGTTGTCAATTTTATTTTATTTTATTTATTTATTTTTTTTGCTTTGTCTCTTTAAGCTCATATTTTAACTGAAAAATTAATTTGGCCACTTACTAAAAGTTGGAAATGTAAATGCATTGATGATTTAAATAGCGTTAGCTTTGAGTTTGACACATTTGTGCATGTTATGCATTAATGTAAATGTACTTTGGTTTTTTTGTTGTTTTTTGTTTGTTTTTTAACATAATGTGGTTACCAGTGTTTCAGGGAGGCATTTGGCTTTGATTTATGAGTACTTTAGGAATACTTTGTTTTCCGGCTCTCCCTTTAACTGAAAGGCTAGCTTCTAGCTTACCTGATGGCACTACAATTCCTACCTGTTCAGCAGCGGTCAATGCGAACATGAGTACATCCCAGTTCAGAATGCGCTGTTTAGCTGCATCCTGCACAGATGGCTGCGGGAAGCTTCCTTTTATACCAACACATTGACCAGCAAAATTTTATTTCAGACACCAAACAAACAACAAGGATATTCTAGAGATACTCAGAACTGACAAGTTTTCATATGTTTGTTACTCCTGTTCACTGGAATTGTGACCCAGATATTGTTTTCTTGAGAATATCAGCAAAATGAAGTTTTTACTTGAGATAAAGAGTTGTATCATATCTGTGTCTTGTTTTTAATTATTTATCCAGATGTCCTTCGCATTGCCATTTTAGTGATCCTCATCCTGTTCCCTTTGTATTATGTCTTGGAAAGACGAATGTCTTTTAATCCCAGCACTACAGTATATGGTTTCCACAAAAAAAAAAAATTTTGTTATAAAGGCTTGTCAACTCTCCTCCTGGAGAATGTTTTTAGAAAACCACAAAATAATTCTGCAGTACATTTGGTTCCATTCCAAATAAATGCTAAATCAGTTCTGTCTAGATTTAAATAGACACCATCCTCATGTTGGTTAATCTCAATTAAAGCTGATCAGTTTGATCTGACACTGATAGTTAATTTAACACTATTTGGAGTGGGATCAGATTAACTCTGCAGTGTCTATTTTACTCTGCAGAATTGTTACACTAAATATTTAAGTAGCATTCATTAACATTGTCACACTGACATTTAACACTAACTCAGCGTTTCATTAACTCTAGGATTCAAAGGATTCAAAAGAATTTTGTCATATGTACAAAGGAACATGTTCCCTGCACAATGAAATGTGTTTACTGCATTTAACCCATCCTAATTGCCAGTTAGGAGCAGAAGTCGCCTTTAGGTGCCCAGGGAGCAGCTCCAGATGTATGTCCTACCTTAGGTCAACAGCAGGGCTGAGCAAACCATGACTGGCCTCATGACGACAGACGACACACACAAGCCGGCCCGGTACATGAACACATAAAAAACACACACAAGGTAAAACTTGGGAAAGAAAAACCTTCATTGTTGCTGCATTGAATCATGCAGCAGCAATGCAGGAAAAATCCATCAGCACCATGATCACACACAACAGGACGAGAGACAACGACCGAGATTTGTAAGAGTCCAGTTATCAGAACACCCGGAGGCCGCTTTTAGGTGCCATCAACGGCCTTGTTCGTCCGTTCTGGAGGGAAGAAGGGCCCAGCCCTGAACAGTCCACAGTCAACGTCAGAGCTGGAGAAGCTGAGGGTGGGAGAAGACCAGGGGGAGTGAGGCATGAGCGTTGTTCTTCTCCAGGAGGTTTTTATCACAGCGGCCTTGAAGTGCAGCTGTGTTTTGGGAAGCCGAATGAAAATCCAGATTAGCAGACACCTGAAAGATTCCACAGTCTGAGACAGAGTGGCTTCCAATACATCTGAATTAGGAGAGGAGATGTGGTCATTACTGACGATCAATGCGGTTTTCCAGTGTAGCCATCCTACCAGAGATGGTTTCCAACGCGCGGTTAACACCCGCCGACTGAGCTGACACTGCCCTTCCAATCGAATCAATCGTGGGACAGCCTGGACGGGCCAATTATTGCCGCTTCCACTTTCTTAATTTTCCGGTAAACCAGCGCTATGCCTGCTCCACACAGCAGGAACCCGGTCACCACCATGCCAAATATATACACATCTTCGACGTCCTCCACAGACAGCGTGTAAAGGCACATGACCTGCCATTTCCTCCAACTGTCCATCACGTAACCCATCACGTGTCCCGGCACGACAGGTCGGGTCCTCCGCTCCCGAGTGTCTTGTAGAAAAAATAGTATCAATTGCGTTCAGAGACCACTTTAACAGATCCATTTTTGCTGTTTCCAGAAGAGCAAAGCTGGCAGCCTCACAGACAACACGCCACAGAAGCAGGTAAGATAAGGAGGGAGGGAGAAGAGAAAAATGCGACCATCTCAGCCGAGAGCAAGAAGGCAAAACCTACCTGTTAGAATTGAGCAAGTTGCATGAACATTTAATTGGAGTGGGACCAAATATATTCATTTTGTCATGGGTTTCCGATACCTGGTAAATCCGAACACACGATTGTGTTGACATGAGATTAGTGTTACCTGAGGTAATTTCTATGGGTTGTTTTCACTCATTCGTTTTTCCATACCCGTTTATTCCATTTAAGGGTTGCATGGGAGCCCATCCCAGCAGTTACAGGGCGAGAAACAGGGCCCAACCTGCCAGGACACCATTCCATCACATTCCCACTCTCGCCTACGGTCAATTTCAAGTTTCCAGTTTGCCTAATTTCAATTTATTTTCCTTTATATAGCACCAAATCACAACAGAGTTGCCTCAAGGCGCTTCACACAGGTAAGGTCTAACCTTACCAACCCCCAGAGCAACAGTGGTAAGGAAAAACTCCCTCTGAGGAAGAAACCTCAAGCAGACCAGACTCAAAGGGGTGACCCCCTCTGCTTGGGCCATGCTACAAACATAAATTACAGAAATAATTCACAGAACAATTCACGGACGAATATACAAGAATTGCTGTTGGTGCACAGGACAGGAGGGTCGCCAACACAAAAACAACTATGGAGCTGCACCTTAAACAGAAAAAACAGAATCAGGCATCAGAAAGACAAAAAATACTGTATAATTTGCCAGCATTAATCAACAAGAAAAACAGAAGAAATACTAAGGTGATCACCGGCCGCTAGCCCTAAGCTTCACTAAAAGACCCAGAATTTAGGTGAAGTTGAGGCTGCGGCCTGCTCCAATTACTAATAACATGAATTAAAAGAGTAAAAAGCATAAAACAAAACTGTACTAACTGTACCAATTTGCATGTATTTGTGGGTGATTCTTTAACTACGGGCACTATTGGCCTTGTAAATGTAATTTCCACCACACCATTGCCTTACAATATAAAGCGCCTTGGGGCAACTGTTTGTTGTGATTTGGCGCTATATACATGTGCTCTGATGTTACTGTTTATCTCCATAGAAACTACCCAAACAATCTTTCATACAAACTGTTTAAAGGGACATTACAGTGCTGTGGTGGAAATTACGGCAATAGTGTGGGACAACTACGTTTTGTTTAAAAAAATCACAACAGTTGTATGACATTGAATATCCCAATTATGTTTTGATTATTTGACTGATATTTTATTCAGAGATATTTTAAAACATTAGAAAAAACGTTTCTTTACCATTCATTTTTATCATTGAAGATCAAAAGTCTGGGTGTGGGACAAGCACAAAACGGCAATATTTGCATATAATGATGCTGAAAAAAGGTGAAAAAGTCATCATAGACTACTAGAACAAATTTCTTACACACTTTCATTGTAAAGATAACTGTAAAAGTGTGAAATTTCCCCTTTTTTTCTGTTTTTCATACAATATGATCAAAGGACATAAGTGCCCGTAGTCTAAGAATCACCCTTGTAGTGGGAGGAAGCTGGTGGGAACCTATACAAACATACATAGAACCAAGCAGGGAAGCAATCCTACAACCTTCTTCCTATGGGGCAACAGTGCTAACCACTGACTCACTGTTCTGCCTGTGGGTCGTTTTGCGGAAGGTAAAATGTGCCAAAATACTTGCATGGATGTGTGCAGTCTGCAAACATGGTAAATGGTGTAACTGGACCAGAAACCATGTAAGTGTGACACTTCATATCCAATACATAAAACTGATATTAATATTCTGTTATCGGCTCAAGTTCGAGCATTATTAAAGGATTTTTTTTTTTTTTTTACCCCAGCCTATAACATTACTTAATTGGTTCATAAAATTTTATATGGTTACTGTCTGCTGCGCTTCTTCTGTAGCTCATTAGATGATTTACAGCGTGATTACCAGAAGTTAATTTTATAGTGTTTGCTTTTGTTGGCACGTCTGTCTGGAGAAGAAACGGGCCCAATAAAACAATCCACTCAAACAAACATATTTCCATGTTTTCACATTTAAGACATTACCAAAATTAATAAAAGTGCTTATGTTCAAAGAGTGGTGAAAATATCAGTGACGTAAGTATATTAGTGTTTTTAGTTAAAATAATTATCCACACAGTTGCTGAAAACTTGATTTAGCCATTTAAAAGTAGCACAATTGCGGAGAAAAAAACAAGTCGAGTAAAACTGCAATGATTTAGGTAATTGTAAGAATCATTCTGTACTTCGTTTAAACTCAGGACAAACAGGAACAAACAGAAGAGGTAAAACATTAAATAAAAAGACATTACCTTTACTGAAGAAAAATAAATGGCAGGTGGGATTTTTATTTAATTTTCAGCAGCAGCAGACTTGAAAAGATGATTTGATGGGTTAATCTTATAATCCCAGACATGGATTACTTTTGGTTGGTCATAATAATAAAACTAAATACCACATTTTGGTGTTATAAATCAATTTAATTTCATTTGAATTCATTTTTTTTACTTTGTCTTTATTAGTAGTAATTGAGAAAACTGGAGGGGTGCCCGACGGGCCCTCCAGTCCGCAAGAGGGCGATATATCACATAAAATCTGCTGGCTCGCTTAATCAAAAAACAAGCCAAAATGTCGATTGTTTTTGTCCCCAAACGGCTGCGCGGAAAAGCAAAAATTAATCAAGAAACAATCCAGAGGGTGAGTTAGGAGCAATTAATTAATTTAGAGCAATCAGATAAACGGCTCATATTCCCGATACAGTAGTCCGAGTTGTCACGTTAGCACTTTGCCAGGCTAACACACATGCTAACTGTTTGTTCTTGACCATATATAAGATCACATAAATCATTAACTTTTTTTGTTGCTGTTAAATTGTCGCAGCTGCTGGATGAAAATGACCAATTAGTGAGATGTATCACTGAGTACATGCAGAAAGGAAGAGCAGTGGAGTGCGTTCAGTAAGTTGGACTTTGTTTTTAAATCATACATTCTGCTATAACGAGTAATAAAATCTTGTTAAAAGAGTTTATGTTAAACTAGAGCACTCAGAGTTCATGTCACTGCCACAGGGGTGGCAGGAATTTTTATGACTATAAGATTGTGACATCTTAAGAAGTGATTTGATTTTTATTTATCAATAAAATATACAAATAAAACAAATTTCATGTAATAAAATATTTGAGGTTAGCATAAAAAAGCAGTCTAAAATAGCACTTATTTCCATTGTAGTTCGGTAAAATGAGCAGCAGACTAACATTAGATTAATTTACCATTAACAGACTGGTTTAAAACACAAAAAATAACCAGTTATCCTGTTTGTGTGCATGTGTTTGGCTTTTATCACGGAGAAACCGGGAAGAGCTGACATTTGTTGTTTGGCCTGCTTATGTATTTTGGGTCAAGGATGAATGCTATGAAAACGGAAGGTTGATAGGACAAATATTTTGGAGAAATTAGCAATGTTAACTAACCAGTAAATGGACATTGTGCTGCAATGCACCAAGGGAGTTCAGGGTTTGGGGGTTTAAACGTTGTTATTGTTGTTTATGATGGTTTAACATTGTTACTATTATTGATTTATTGTGTTTTTGTTGTTCAATTGGTTTAGCCAGTTTAGTTAAGTGTCATGTTGTTACCATGAGTGCGAAGAGTATTGCTTTTGATATCTTCTGTCACCATCTCTGTGTGTAAACATTAAAAGTACCTGCTTGTACGGCAGAATGCAGAAAAAACAACAACAACAAACAAACAAAAAAACAAAAAGCTGTGAATGCGTGTGACTGGGGACAGCTGACATTTTCCGTTTGATATGCTTATGTATTTTGGTTCAAGGATGAATGGTACCAAAACAGAACGTTGACAGGACTAATAATTTTGGAGACACTACAGATATTAGCTAACGTTGCTAGCTTCATTCTGGACTAACAAGACATCCAGCAAGGGGCAGTAAATCATCTTTACATTAAACGCGTGCTTGCATGATTTTATTGAGTAAGTTCAGTGTAAGTACATAATCCCACTCACTCATCTTCAAGCGCTTACTCCAGTTAAGGGTTGCGAGGAGCTGGAGCCTGTCCCAACAATCATAGAGCGTGAGGCGGGGTACAGTGTTAAATATACATGGATAACACAAGAAAGTGAAAAGGCTTATTTCCATTGTGGTCCATTTCAAAATCAAATGACAAAATAGAAGTAGAAATAAAATATAATAATAATACTGATGATAATAATGATAATAAGAGTGGGTATATGATAACAACAGCCTAAACAATTTATAAATGCATTAAGACAGTAAATTAATATATTAAAAATTACATAATTAACAGGAAATAAACGGGTTGAGTTCCTCTTTTAAAAATTATTGAGGTCTAAGTTTCTGAAAACATTCTGGACTCGCATGCCATTCCAACTCATTGTACAAGCTTTGTTTTATTTATTACCACCTTTGAAAAATCTCAGCTACCTATTTTATAAACACTACCCAACCTAGAGCCTGTGGATCCCCACAGGCAGTGCGCTAGTTTAAATAATAATTCATTAGCTGGAAGTTAGACCAGAATTACTGAAACACAAAAAATTAAAAATACACACATACTATATCTTGATTACCACCAATAAGATGTTCTTTAACTTGTTTTTGAACATTTGCTTAGATGGGACCATTCTAATTGATAAAGGGAGTCTGTTCCATTAAAGTGTGGCAGTGTACATGAATGAAAATACACTAGTGATGCTCAAATGAAGCAATAAAGCAGTATTGAACCGCTTTGCCAATTGTATTGAACATGGGTTCATTCATTCAAAGTTTAATTTCAGTGACATCTACTGGTGAAATACTAGACAACACTGTCAAAATATGTTCAGCTGATTCAGTAGACATATGTTGACTAGTATCTGGGATTGAGAGAAGGTGTGATTTAGGAAACAAAGTATGTGCAGGGAAGGTGGGCTGTGCTTGTGTAACTCAAGACAGTCATGAATTTTGGGGATGGGACTTCAGAGATTGTTATTTAGGACACAAAATAGATGCAGGGAAAGTGGGTTGTGCTTGTGTAACAGACTGTCATGAAATTTGGGGATGGGAATTCAGAGGTTTTTATTGAGGAATAAGAGTTTTTCCACTGTTTTTGGACTCAGTCGATTTCTTTTTTTGCTGACAACTTCTCCAGCTTGTGAAAAAACACAAGAGCTCACAGGAATTATACATTGGATGCCATGATTAAAGTTCAGAGATACATGACTGATCCTCCCTTGCAAAGATCGGAGGATCCTCTGGTGTACTGGAATGACCACAGAAATGTTTACCCACATTTATTCTTGTTGGCAAAACAATATTTATGCGGCCTTTACAACTGCACATGCAACTGTACCTAACTAACAAACAGCTACATACCTACCTTTTAAGTTGCTTGTTTAGTAATAAAGTACTCACCTTATTGAGGCCATTATCTTGGGCTTTGGCAAACAATGATTGATATTTTACACCATTTTTCTGATATTTTATGGATCAAATACCTAATATATTTATCAATAAATGCTCATTAATTGCAGCCCTATTTAAAATGTTTACATTATAGAGTAAATGAGGAACACTCTCAGTATAAAACTTTCTAAAATTATCTTCCTTAAACTCAAAGTCACATCAAATCTCTACAACTTGATATAAATTAATTAAAAATATAAAAGCCAAGACGATGAGTTGCATAGGTAATGGGCCCCTTTGGTATAATAGCTGTAAATAGCCAGTTTTCTTCAGACAAGTCAGGGGATGGATACATGAACACTTCCAAGTCACTGGATATGTCTTAGACTTTATTTGCATCAGTTATGAAGAAATACAAACAGTATGGCACTCTATGGTAAATCTGTGTGGAGTAGACAGTTCTCAAAAACTGAGTGACTGTGCAAGAAGGAGAAGAGTGAAGAAAGACACCAAGACACCTGGACAACCCAGAAGCAATTATAAAAAATTATGGAATCATGAAAAACAAAAGAACGCGCCAACACATCACTAGTATTTTGTTGCACCACCTCTGGCTTTTATAACAGCTTGCAGTCTCTGAGGCATGGACTTAATGAGTGACAAACAGTACTCTTCATCAATCTGGCTCCAACTTTCTCTGATTGCTGTTGCCAGATCAGCTTTGCAGGTTGGAGCCTTGTCATGGACCATTTTCTTCAACTTCCACCAAAGATTTTCAATTGGATTAAGATCTGGACTATTTGCAGGCCATGACATTGACCCTATGTGTCTTTTTGCAAGGAATGTTTTCACAGTTTTCGCTCTATGGCTAGATGCATTATCTTGAAAAATGATTTCATCATCCCCAAACGTCCTTTCAGTTGATGGGATAAGAACAGTGTCCAAAATATCAACGTAAACTTGTGCATTTATTGATGATGTAATGACAGCCATCTCCCCAGTGCCTTTACTTGACATGCAGCCCCATATCAATGACTGAGGAAATTTACATGTTCTCTTCAGGCAGTCATCTTTATAAATCTCATTGGAACGGCACCAAACAAAAGTTCCAACATCATCACCTTGCCCAATGCAGATTCAAGATTCATCACTGAATATGACTTTGATCCAGTCATCCACAGTCCACGATTGCTTTTCCTTAGCCCATTGTAACCTCGTTTTTTTCTGTTTAGGTGTTAATGATGGCTTTCGTTTAGCTTTTCTGTATGTAAATCCCATTTCCTTTAGGCGGTTTCTTACAGTTCGGTCACAGACGTTGACTCCAGTTTCCTCCCAGATGTTGACTCCTTTTTAGATGCAGACTAACAAGCAGATCTGATTTGATGCAGGTGTTAGTTTTGGGGATGAAAATTTACAGGGTGATTCCATAATTTATTCCTCAGAATTGAGTGAGTCCATATTTTTTTCCCCTCTGCTTGGTCTAAAAAAGTAACCATTACTGACTGCCACAATTATTTTTCTTGATTTCTTATAGTGTTTCTTAAAGCCAGATAGTTGCCGTTTGAAATGACTAGTTTTGTGTCATGTCTGTGATCTGCTTTTTTTTCTACAAAATTAAACAACTGAATGAACATCCTCCGAGGGGGGGATTCCATAATTATTGCCAGGGGTTGTACAGCTTCATGATGAAGTGGTACAGAGGAGGGTTTTCTTAAAAAGAAGAGCTGAAAGTTCAGCTACAATTTGCCAGAAGGTATATCTGGGATGCAAACCTATATTTGATGTTTTGGTGAAAGAGAATCCTTCTCTGCTCCACTTCATCATGAAGCTGTATAAGGGCATTTTCACAATATCGTAGAGCATTCAGTCCCAAAGAGGTCAAAAATTGATGTTTTCAATTTGCTGTTTTTAGTAATTAGTTTATATCGCTAACCTTGATGGTTGCAGAAACTTTTTAAATTTTGGCAGTAACTTTATTTTCTCTCAAGTTCTGGTCTTTCAAAGTATACATGTCCAAAAGGACAAAAAATACAAGAAAATTACCACTCTCAGTAATAGCCATATTTCCAAGTTAAAATAAGTTCAGGTTTCTTAGTAAAACTTACCTGGATTATTTATATAATTTACTGGATGACTAATGTTGATGTAGAAGCTGAAATTTTCACTAAAAATTGGAGTCTTAGTGAAATATTTTCCTCTGGTGCCAAAATTTTCTACCCATAAGGGACAAATATGAGAGCTAAATGTTATTCTTTTGTATGAATAACAACAAATTATGTTTTTATTATAAGTATTAATCCATAGTTTCAAGAAAATATTAATACATGGCCCAAAGTGATAACTCTTGTACTGTATTCCAGCAATTTGTGCATCTTTTGTTGGGGTTCGGATAATTATATTAAGTCAATAGGCTGCAAAAAATTAAAACAATGTCAAGACTGTCAGAAATAGTTCAAAAGTGTATAATATCAAGTGTCTTGATATATTAGAGAAATAAATCAATAAAATCAGGAAAGATTGATGATACAGGATACTTTAAGATTTGTAACAAATGGTTTTGGAGTGGACAAAATATTTTAGACACATTCCTTGTGGGCCTTATTAAAAATTAGCAGCCAATAATTTTCCTATTATGAAGTGAGTGGATATTTTTTATTTCCTTGCCTTAGCAGAAATATTTACAGTGTTAACATACCGAGGACTTAAACCTGTATTTCGGAGTGGACACTTTTGGACGGAATGATGTTCACACGCTTCTCAATTAGTTTCAGAAGATAGTTCAGATATATTTTGCCCTAAGGTGACAAACATATATGCACTTTATTAAAAGTGTATCTGATTCACAAAGATGTATTTCTTATTAGAGCAACAGATGGAAAAGTCAGAGTGGCCATTTTGGACGGAAACTTACTCATGCGGATTCAATTATACCCTGTGCGGAAAAAATCCTGGATATAACCACTATTGCATCATTTAGTAAAAGTACATATTCTAATGTATTTTACCAGTGAATATTTTTGTGGTGAATATTCTGTCTTGGAAAACTGTGAATTTTTCAAATGGGAAAGTCATTTCTGTCCAAAATTCAACTGTTTGATATATTTTCAAGATAAACAAATAGTTTTTTTTTATTATTATTTACAGGTACTTCATTCTATCATGTACTTATCCATATATGACATTTTTACCTAATACGTTTAGATACTGGAAAAATAAGGCCAATTTCGGTGCAACCCCAACGCTCTACGATACTGTGAAAATGCCCATAACTGGGGATACAAAATTCAAAACACACGCTATGCACAATTTCCCCAGTCACAGAAGCCTATAACTTCTTCTGGGTTGTCTGGGTTTCTTGGTGGCTTTCCTCACTCTTCTTCTTGCACAGTCACTCAGTTTTTGAGAACTGTCTACTCCATACAGATTTACCATAGAGTGCCATACTGTTTGTATTTCTTCATAATTGATGTAAATAAAGTCCAAGACATATTCAGTGACTTGGAAATGTTCATGTATCCATCCCCTGACGTGTATGAAGGAAACTGACAATAAAACTGATTTACAGATATTATACCAAAGGAGCCCATTACTTATGCAACCCATCATCTTGGCTTTTGTATTTTTAATTAATTATTAGTTCGTAAAGCTTTACTTTGAGTTTAAGGAAGATCATTTTAGAAATTTTTATATTGAGAAGCCTGATTTACTTTTTGTATTTGAAATGGCATAAACAAATTAAAATGTGTGAAGTATCAATTGGACAAATGCTTTTCCAAGCCACTGTATATTTTACCCAGCATCATTTAGTGATGAAATTGTGTAGCCGCTGACTTGCTGTGTAGTCTTGTTATGCCACTGTGTGTGTAATATAATTTTGTTTTTAAATCTTACATTGATGGCTCAGTCTTTCAGATGCTAATATTTCTGTTACCTTGTCTGCTGATGATACAGATGTAGTATAATTCCTGTGAAATGTCAAAGTTCATGACCTTTTGACCTTGGCCTTTCCCCTGAAACGTTAAACAGGTGACTTGGTTCAGGGTCACCCCTAGTGTCACCTTAGCTTAAAATGTTGTCAAACCGTTTGTGCAGATGACATCACCCATCCAGACGTGACACCGCCTGGTGTGGCTGTTGACAAAACAAATTTATATAGACACACAATCTTAAAGGTCCATCAACAGTGAAAATTTTGCTCATTTTTAATGTTTAAGCCTGTATGGATTGGGAAATTTCACTTTTTGTGAGATACTGACAAGCCAAAATGAGGCGGGTTGTAGGGGGTTAAGCAAAAGCTTTAAATTATTTTCAAATTATTCAAACTAAAAATTAGATTGTGAATTACCCACCACAAGTCAATGTAGTTTGCAAACATTTCTAAACAAAATCTGTTCTGTATTATGTCATGTTGATTCTTTACATTAAATTATATATTGTACTGAAACACTGATATAATTTCATAAAGGTCAGAGGTTTCAGAGGCGTTTCTGCAGTAGATGTCACGTTTCAACCAGTGATTTGTTTCTGGCTGTCTTCTAGGTACCAGCAGATTTTGCACAGAAACATTGTGTATCTGGCGACCATCGCTGATGCCAGTCCAGACACCTTGCCTCTGATAAACGTGACGTATGACTTCACTGTCATCATATAACATCTGCAGGACTCTTGGTAAATGTTGCTGATGGGTGAACTTGTTGGTATTTGCAGGTCAGCTCTGCAGGCGCCTCCTCAGCAGCTGTGAACTGACACCAAAGGACAAGACGGCCCGTCCCTATTCACTCATCGGCTGTTTGTTTAAAAATAAATGAAGGGTTCTTTTCAGGATGTTCTACAGTCTTTTAGATGCTTTTTGTTTTACTTTCTCCAGTTGCAGTGGCAGGAACACTGTTGGCTAATTTTGAAATCTTTCAGTCAAAATCCATTAAAATATTTTGTGACTTTGAAAGTTGTTGCTGCAGGTTTTATCAGTAGTTGAAGACTATTTGTGATCGTTGCTGTTCGTCTGCTTCAGGAAACTAACTACAGAAACTACAAAGAACCATTTGAATTGCTAGTCTTTTTATTTTTTGCATTGCTGGTACACTTGGAAAGAGTCAGTTGCCAGCTCAAAAGAACAATAAGCACCATAAGCCAAGCAGTCCCCCTTCATTTCTTCTATCAGGGCAATGTGTTTATTATATATTTTTCTTCTATAGAATCCACTAATAAACCATTTGACACAGCCGAGAAGCTACCGGTTACAGTCAAAGGTCACCTCTTTAAAAAAAAAAAAAGCTGCACCAGTTAGGGAGAGAACACAGATGAAAAGCAACAAACCCTATATTTTGATTGTGCAAAGCACATTAACTATAAAAAGATATATATTTATATGTATATACAGCAAACAATTCTCTGTAAACATGTTAAGTATGTTAGTTTTCTGAAAATGTCATTTCTTAAATACAGGCAACATTGGCATCCACAAAAATAATAATAAAAAAAAAAACATTCCCGGACTTTTAAATGCAGCCCGTTGCCATAGAAATGGACTAAAACAGCCTCCTCACACAATGTTTTAGTGTTTAGCATGGCATTTTTGGTAACCTTTTACAGACAGATGATGTAGGGAAGAAAAGAAAATGTGCTTTTCACATATTGGGAGGTGAAATTATATTTTTTTTTTTTTGCCACAGCCAATAAAACCACTAACAGTCAACGGTATCATGTACGAAAGTACAAAAATAAGGTTAATACTGTCATAATTGTACAAGAAAAATAGTTTTATTACAGAACAATAGTTTGTTAGTGTCGATCTTAAAAACAAACTGCCCATCATCCAACCGTCTAACCCGGGAAGAACTTTTACTGCGTTCGCGTCACACAACTTCCCCACAGCACCAGTCATCGTTCCGAACAACGCTTTGGTTGGAAATAATGTTCTGCAAGTGCTATCAATACCAACATGGCACATAGTTACTGGCTATAATTTCAACTCTGCTCTTTTTTTTTTTTTTTTTTAAAGTAGTGTTATTTCTCTCAAATGACACCTCTGCAGTAACTTACTATATTTATGCTGAGCCTGCTCAAAGCCTCTTAATAAAAAGAATATTTATATTTCAACTTTGCTCGTTTACAAGGTATGAAAACAGCAGATGGGAGCTGTACTCTGTCATCTTGCATGAGATTTGGCAGTTACAGCTATGTAGACAGTATATTTTATTACGGGCAAAGTGAGAGCCTTCCAAGCCCTGCCCTCGCTTACTCGCTTACACACATACAAACACGTGCACACACACTGAGCTGCAGAAGCAGGCGGATGGTGGTTGTGCACGTCCCGTGCAGGCGGTACATCGGTTCAACAAAGAAACAGCGGCAAGGATGACACATGCATCTTTTTGTAGTTAAAAGATGGCAGTTCGAAAAACTTCAAAATACATCTTTTTCCAAATTGGGCGTGTCTGACATGGAAAAATATACATACAAAAATGGCGAGCCAGTGTTTGTACGCAATTATGCCTCTGAGCCGGAGTGCAACCGGAGCCAGAGATATTCCAATTCAGCGGGCGTGGCCTAATGACTGGAGGCAGGGCCTCTGTCACAGTTCAGTACTGGTGAAGGTAGGAGGGCCTGTGCTCGTGTTTGCTGGGGAACGATTTGAAGCCCTTGCTGGCGGGTTTGAGCTGCTGCTGCTGCTGCTGGGTGAAGGAAAAACCAGAGGAGATGCCAGTGGAGGGTGAGCAGTCACTGGCAGTGGACCACACCGGAGACTGCAGCATCTGCATGGAGTCGCTCCACTGGGAGGAAGGAGGGATGTTCATCTGGTACAAGGAAGAGCTGGGATTGGGCATGGTGTTGGTGTGGGTGCAGTGCTGCCACGGTGCTTTAGGAGGCCAGGTTTTAGTTTTGCTGTCCTGTGGAGAACAGCGAACAGAAGACCAGCAAAACTGAACCACCGTGGAAAAATAAATAAAAGTCGCACTTAGGCAGTTTTATGCACCAGGTAGAACATCGCAGTTTGTTAAAATATTCTGTAAAAACTACAACACTCAGTGAGCACAGAAGCACAGGTATGACCACTGGCCAATCGCAACCACAAATCAGTTATACCCATTTTTAGGATTAAATCAGATTAAGGGCTCTCACGATACAACCCCTGGTAAAAAATTATGGAATCAACGGCCTTGGAGGATGTTCATTCAGTTTAATTTTGTAGAAAAACGCAGATCACAGACATGACACAAAACTAAAGTCATTTCAGATGGCAACTTTCTGGCTTTAAGAAACACTATAAGAAATCAAGAAAAAAATTGTGGCAGTCAGTAACGGTTACTTTTTTAGACCAAGCAGAGGGAAAAAAATGTTATCACTCAATTCTGAGGAAATTATGGAATCATGAAAAACAAAAGAACGCTCCAACACATCACTAGTATTTTGTTGCACCACCTCTGGCTTTTATAACAGCTTGCAGTCTCTGAGGCATGGACTTAATGAGTGACAAACAGTACTCTTCATCAATCTGGCTCCAACTTTCTCTGATTGCTGTTGCCAGATCAGCTTTGCAGGTTGGAGCCTTGTCATGGACCATTTTCTTCAACTTCCACCAAAGATTTTCAATTGGATTAAGATCCAGACTATTTGCAGGCCATGACATTGACCCTGTGTGTATTTTTGCAAGGAATGTTTTCACAGTTTTTGCTCTATGGCAAGATGCATTATCATCTTGAAAAATGATTTCATCATCCCCAAACATCCTTTCAATTGATGGGATAAGAAAAGTGTCCAAAATATCAATGTAAACTTGTGCATTTATTGATGATGTAATGACAGCCATCTCCCCAGTGCCTTACCTGACATGCAGCCCCATATCTTCAATGACTGTGGAAATTTACACGTTCTCTTCAGGCAGTCATCTTTATAAATCTCATTGGAACGGCTCCAAACAAAAGGTCCAGCATCATCACCTTGCCCAATGCAGATTTGAGATTCATCACTGAATATGACTTTCATCCAGTCATCCACAGTCCATGATTGCTTTTCCTTAGCCCATTGTAACCTTGTTTTTTTCTGTTTAGGTGTTAATGATGGCTTTCGTTTAGCTTTTCTGTATGTAAATCCCATTTCCTTTAGGCAGTTTCTTACAGTTCGGTCACAGACGTTGACTCCAGTTTCCTCCCATTCGTTCCTCATTTGTTTTGTGCATTTTCGATTTTTGAGACATATTGCTTTAAGTTTTCTGTCTTGACGCTTTGATGTCTTCCTTGGTCTACCAGTATGATTGCCTTTAACAACCTTCCCATGTTGTTTGTATTTGGTCCAGAGTTTAGACACAGCTGACTGTGAACAACCAACATCGTTTGCAACATTGTGTGATGATTTACCCTCTTTTAAGAGTTTGATAATCCTCTCCTTTGTTTCAATTGACATCTCTCGTGTTGGAGCCATGACTCATGTCAGTCCACTTGGTGTAACAGCTCTTCAAGGTGTGATCACTCCTTTTTAGATGCAGACTAATGAGCAGATGTGACTTGATGCAGGTGTTAGTTTTGGGGATGAAAATTGATTCCATAATTTATTCCTCAGAATTGAGTGAGTCCATATTTTTTTTTCCCTCTGCTTGGTCTAAAAAAGTAACCGTTACTGACTGCCACAATTATTTTTCCTGATTTCTTATAGTGTTTCTTAAAGCCAGAAAGTTTGCCATTTGAAATGACTTTAGTTTTGTGTCATGTCTGATCTGCTTTTTGTCTACAAAATTAAACAACTGAATGAATATCCTCCGAGGCCGGTGATTCCATAATTATTGCCAGGGGTTGTATAATTAGGCATTTCAAATAAAGGTAGTACAATATTTTAAGCTACATATGTTGAGAAAGAAGGAAGAAGAAAGCTTTTGTTGCATTAGTACACAATCCTTTCAGCAGGGTTGTGTTAACTTGTTTGAATTTCAGAATGGATCTGCTGCTAAACAGGAGAAAATATATAATTCATTTATCAGATTTAGTACATTTCTGTAGAAACACCACAATCTCTCTGTCACTGACAACTGCTCTTATTTCTTCACCATCAACCATCCAGCAACCGGCAGACACATCTACGGGACATTACCTAGGCAACAGAAAAATGCTTTTTGGATCGACCAGAGTTCACCACATTTTAAAGAGGTTGTCCTCATCATGCGTTCTTTTAATTTGTGTTAGTTGATAGCGTTTATTGTTTTTGAGATGTTGTGCTAAAATGCAGAGGGTGGACTCGCATTTCTCACCTGGTTATCATCGCCGATGTGGTGGAGTGGTGGCGAGGGCAGCGTGCACACCTCCGGCTCACCACAGCTGTGTTTTCTGAGGACAGAGAAAATTACCATTAGCTTCATTCACACTGAACACGCTGAACAGATCAACTGTTTGACCAATGTGCACATCAGTGCAAAGATGAGCTGATTCAAGCTTTCTTACAAAAACGATCAGTGTGGTGAAACATAATCACAGCCCGCAGCAGGGCTCAGTTATTTTATTCAGAGTTTGGGACTCGCCTCCGCTGTTTCACTGCTGCTACCAGGTCGGGTCCAGAAAACATGGAGAACAGACTGTCTCCGTTGGCTGAAGACGTCTCATCACTGGAGCTGGCAGAGTCTCCCTGATTGGTCGACCAGCTGCTGTTCACTCCCTCCCTGAATCAAGAGAGGTGGAGTTAGAATATTTCAAACCCGTAGACATGCTGGAACATTTGACCCAAACACATCCAAGTGAGTCTTTGATCTTTTTTTCCTACAATATTAGAACAAAAAGCCTCAACAAACCTCAAGGCTATATGGAAAATAATGCAAGGCATTCCCCCCCGCCTCAGCCTCTCTCTTTGTTTCTCTTCTTTTTGCCCGGGTACAAGGAATATGAGTAAAATTTAAAGCCTTTAGCAGCCAATTTTGAGTTTTTAAGTCAGATTAACCTATACTGTATTTATCACAGGTGAAAAGTTGTGCACATCTAACATATGTGCAGGCATACATGGGAGATTTTCTTGTAACCCTAACAACGTCAGTAAAAATCAAAACCTTCTGTTGTTTTTCACATTACAGACATGAATGATCTGTTAGCCTGTGCACCCCTGGAAGACTTTTACTGTGAAATGAGGAAGTGGAGAATGCCAACAAACTTTACAGCAAATATGCTGGGCACACCCTCAGTCAGTGAGACCTCCTCCACAGGAGTCAGACACACATCTTTTAGACTTCAACCACCAGAGGGCGCTGTGGGAACTGAATCATGCAACAAAAACTGTTTAGGAATAAGTGTTTATGTTTTATGCACTGGGCGTTATTTAAAGATAATCTGGTTCAGTTTTGACCAGAAGTGATCATTTATCAAGGTCACACAAAAGCAAATATGGAATGATTCAAGTGCTGCCATGTCAAAGTGGCCACTCTAGTTGATCAAGCTTTATGATTATTAATCTCTTGAGGCTCGACGACTAAGATTTTAAAAGTGAAAAGCCACCAATCAGTTTTTGTTCCCTGATTTCTGTGTGGCTCAGACTTCATACCCCTCACTGTAGTATTCTGGGTGGGACCAGGTCCTGTGGCCCTCGTCCGGCATTGGCCAGTTGCTGCGAGTGTTACTGGGGCGACGGATGTGCTGCACCTGCCGTTTCTGCTGCATGGCCTGACTGACACCGGCCACGTAACGTGCAAACTCTGGGTCAGACCCAACTGGACACATAGGGAGAGGACAAACACAGCCGTGAGTTTCTGACATCCTCAGCTTTTCTTTTGCTCTCTGGAGCCCAATCTGTTGAGTCAGACTGTCTACCAAAGCAGAAAAATCACAAAGGCCGTACGTCAACTCTGCACAATACAGGGTCGACCGCGATCAAAGCAAAAAAAAAAGAAAGAAAAAAAAAAGCGATACATTCCAATTCTGATGTAAAAAAGTAACTTATAGCTGCACATGTACCGTATGTATTAACTAGAAGCACAACATGCCTGCAACACACAATAACATTTTAAATGCTTTGTTGAGTCATTCTTTCTACACCCAAAATGCACAGTACTGTGTAAAATCCTCAGTCATGTTTCATGTGTCCAAACTCTAAGAAAAATAAAAGCGTTAAATG
>NC_047104.1:49968290-50068290 GCF_902500255.1 Thalassophryne amazonica
TTTTTCATGATTCCATAATTTTTTCCTCAGAATTGAGTGATTCCATATTTTTTCCCTCTGCTTGGTCTAAAAAAGTAACCGTTACTGACTGCCACAATTTTATTTTCCTGATTTCTTATAGTGTTTCTTAAAGCCAGAAGGTTGCCATTTGAAATGACTTTAGTTTTGTGTCATGTCTGTGATCTGCTTTTTTCTACAAAATTAAACAACTGAATGAACATCCTCCGAGGCCGGTGATTCCATAATTTTTGCCAGGGGTTGTACTATTATTGTGAACACCCCCTTTTCTACTTTTTTTTTTTTTTTTTTTTTTTTTTACTAATAGCCCAATTTCATAGCCTTAAGAGTGTGCATATCATGAATGCTTGGTCTTGTTGGATTTGTGAGAATCTACTGGTACCTTATTTCCCATGTAACAATAAGAAATATGCTCAAAACCTGGATTAATCTTTTTAGTCACATAGCACTAGTATTATTCTGAACACTACTGTATAACTGAGTATCATCAGCATAGCAGTGAAAGGTAATCCCAAAAGGCCGCAATATGTACCCAAGGGGTGCTGTACGAGGGCTGTCCATAAAGTATAGGTCCTTTTTATTTTTTTCAAAAACTATATGGATTTCATTCATATGTTTTTACGTCAGACATGCATGAACCCTCGTGCGCATGCGTGAGTTTTTCCACGCCTGTCGGTGACGTCATTCGCCTGTAAGCACTCCTTGTGGGAGGAGTCGTCCAGCCCCTCATCGGAATTCCTTTGTCTGAGAAGTTGCTGAGAGACTGGCGCTTTGTTTGATCAAAAATTTTTCTAAACCTGTGAGACACATCGAAGTGGACATGGTTCGAAAAATTAAGCTGGTTTTCAGTGAAAATTTTAACGGCTGATGAGAGATTTTGAGGTGACATTGTCGCTTTAAGGACTTCCCACGGTGCGAGACGTTGCGCTGCGCTCTCAGGCGGCGTCATCAGCCTGTTTCAAGCTGAAAACCTCCACATTTCAGGCTCTATTGATCCAGGACGTCGTGAGAGAACAGAGAAGTTTCAGAAGAAATCGGTTTCAGCATTTTATCCGGATATTCCATTGTTAAAGGAGATTGTTTTAATGAAAGACGTGCGGACGGGTCCGCGCGTCGGGACGCAGCCGGCGCGGAGCGGCGGCACAGAAATTGTTTAATTGCTGGACATGTTCCAACTTGTCCTTAAGGCTTCCAACAGAGGTGTTTTTCCTGTGGCGGAGCGTCGCGTCGGCTGCGTCCCGACGCGCGGACCCGTCCGCACGTCTTTCATTAAAAAAATCTCCTTTAACAGTGGAATATCCGGATAAAATGCTGAAACCGACTTCTTCTGAAACTTCTCTGTTCTCTCACGACGTCCTGGATCAATAGAACCTGAAATGTGGAGGTTTTCAGCTTGAAACAGGCTGATGACGCCGCCTGAGAGTGCTGTGCGACGTCTCGCACTGTGGGAAGTCCTTAAAGCGACAGTGTCACCTCAAAATCTCTCATCAGCCGTTAAAATTTTCACTGAAAACCAGCTTAATTTTTCGAACCATGTCCACTTCGATGTGTCTCTCAGGTTTAGAAAAAATTTTGATCAAACAAAGCGCCAGTCTCTCAGCAACTTCTCAGACAAAGGAATTCCGACGAGGGGCTGGACGACTCCTCCCACAAGGAGTGCTCACAGGCGAATGACGTCACCGACAGGCGTGGAAAAACTCACGCATGCGCACGAGGGTTCAAGCATGTCTGACGTAAAAACATATGAATGAAATCCATATAGTTTTTGAAAAAAATAAAAAGGACCTATACTTTATGGACAGACCTCGTATAAAGGGAGAAAAGCAGGGGGCCGAAGACGGACCCCTGTGGCTAAATATCTTGTAAATCACTTCAGAAGTGTTATTAGGTTCCAAAAACAGCATTTTTGCCACTGACATCACAGTGCCACGGTACTCTGATTGGCTGTCACATCCGCCACTCAAAACCAAAACAGACCGAAACAGAATGTAACCTTCTAACCTCTTAAAATAGGTCAAGGTTAGCCATCTTTGAACTTGTCCAAGGTCTGTGTCCCAAGAATGTTCTTTGTGAATTTGAAGACAGAATGGGCTAGGGTATGTTTTTTTTTTTTTTTTAATTATGTTTATTGAACATTTTAATTATTTACACACACACAAAAAAAAAATAGAAATAAACAAGAAAAAAAACAATACAGCACAATACAGCACAGATGCAAAAACAGATAATGAAACAGGACATGTGTGTACAGTAGTAACAGCAAAAGGAAAAAGAAAATACACAAATTTCACAAGCCAGCCCTCTAATTTTTAAGAGTATCCAGTACTTTTTCCCAAGTCTTAAAATCCTGAGATTTCCCTTTAAGCCAAAATCTTTCTAGGTTTACAACTTCCGAAACTAACTTTTTCCAAACCTGAATGGACGGGGATTCATCCCCCACCCATTTAACCATAATCGATTTTCGAGCCAACATCAATAAAAATTGGGTGATCTCTTTATTCCGGGCATTGAAGTCCCCTGGAATGTAGCCAAGAAGACACAGCAGTGGGCTGGGGAGGAGTGACTGTCCTATAACAGAGCTAATTTCACCACCGCCAGAATGCTTCTATGAGTTTGCACTCCCAAAGACAATGAAATCTGGTCCCTGTGACTAATTTACATTTTGGGCATTTGGGTGACATCCCAGGAGTATATTTGCTATAGATATTGGGCGATATATAAACATTATGTAAGATATTGCATTGCATCTCCCTAAATCGATTACATATTGAAATCCTGGAAGGTAGCAGCACAATATCCTCCCATGATTCAGAGTCTATTGTAATTTTGAGAGTGGTATTCCATGTTGTTCGTAGTTTTTCTAGTCTGTCTTTTTTGCATGTCTGCAGTTCCGAGTAGAATCTTGAAATAAAGCGCCCGCGCTTATGACGATCCAAAATTGTGTTTTCAAGAGTGAAGCACTCCCTAGAGAGCTCCAGCGATTGCATCTTTATATAATATATAATTATATTAATATAATGCCTTAGCTGAAGATATTTATAGAAATCCCTGGCCGTAATATTAAATTGTTCTCTTAACTCCTGAAATGACTTAAATTTTCCATTGTCCCAGAGATCAAGTAGCCTCCTAACACCAGCTGCCTGCCATGATTTAAAATCTGGGCCGACGCCCCAAATTGTCAGATCTGGATTATCTACTAATGATGTTAAAGATGAAAGATTCCCATTCTGTTCAAATATTTTCCTCAGAGCCCCCCAAGCCCTAATAGTGTTAGTAATCAAATAATTATCTTTAATCTTAGGTGACAGCTCCTGAGTACGTTTATCTAGGAGATTTATTGGGTGATATGGTTTACAGGCATCTTTCTCAATCTCAAACCATGGCAAATTATGTTTTTGAGTGGTCCATATTGAAATAATTCTTGCATGAATAGACAATATATCATTTTCAACTTTTGGTAAGCCCCAGCCTCCCAGGTTCTCTGGAAGCTGTAAAATGTCCCTTTTAATTTTTGGTTTCCTGGCTGCCCAGATTAAATTTGAGATTGCCCTATTTATCTCAGCTAAATCCTTGGGATTAAGAAACACAAATAACATAGACATTGGGTAAATTAATTTTGGGAGGATTATCATTTTAATGAGATTAATCCTACCCAAGAAAGATATAGGGAGCTTCATCCAACATTTAAATTTGACTTTGATATGATTAATGATAGGAATAATGTTTTCAGAATACAACTGATTAGATTTGGGTGTAATATAAATTCCCAGATATTTTAACCCTGTAGGGGGCCCATTGAAATGGTTTAATAAACTCTGGTTCTACCTGGTCACAGATATTCACAGGCATTATTTTGGATTTCCCATAATTTACCTTATATCCCGATATCTGACTAAAATTGTTGACACATTCAATTAGAGCTGGAATGGATTGTACAGGTTCTGTTAGGGTCAAAAGTATGTCGTCAGCGTATAATATTTTATACTGATTTGTTCCTAATGTTACCCCCCTGATATCTGCTCTTTGTCTAATTGCTATTGCTAATGGCTCTATGGCCAGGGAGAAGAGCAGAGGTGAGAGAGGATTTCCCTGAGCAGTCCCTCTTCCAAGACTGAAAGGTGCCGACAGGAGCCCATTAGTCAAAACAGACACAACTGGTTTTTCATAAAGGAGTTTCATCCATCTTACAATTTTTATCTCCAAATCCAAATTGTTGAAGTGTTTTGAATAAATAATCCCATTCAATACATTCGAAGGCCTTTTCGGCATCCATTGAGACCAATACACCTGATGTTTTAGTGTGATGAAAATGTTGACTGACGTTAATAAGACACCTAGTATTATTTGATGATAATCTCTCCTTTATAAAACCAGCTTGCTCTATCTTAACTATATCAGGTACTACCTTTTCCAGTCTAGTGGCCAGGATCTTAGACAGAATCTTCATATCTACACCAAGTAAAGTAATTGGGCGGTATGAAGAACACTTTTCTAGATTCTTGTCTTTCTTAGGAATAACAATTATATTTGCCACATACATTGAGTCAGGGAGCTTCGAACATTCAAAGGAAGTGTTAAAGACCCGTTGTAAAACTTTACTTATTTTCCCTTTTAAAATTTTAAAAAAATTCAACGGGGTAACCGTCAGCCCCTGGACATTTACCGGATTGGAGCGATGAGATGGCTTGCTCTATTTCTAATATTGTTATAGGTCCTTCTAATGATTTTGCTTGTTCCGGAGATAACCGAGGTATATTCACACCGTTAAAAAAATCCTTCTATTGGTGTGTTTGGGTCAACTTCAGGTGTATATAGTTTTTCATAAAATTGCCTGAAACAATCATTGATATTTTTATTATCCATGTAACATTGGCCCTTTTCATTCTGTATAGCTGAAATAAAACTAGTGCTTGAAGATTGATTTACCAATCTTGCTAACAATTTATTTGATTTATTGCCAAACTCATAATTTTTGTTGTGCAAAAACGATATCCTTCTCAGCTTTCTTTGTTATTATATTGGATAATGAGACTCTAGCTATTTTTAACTCCCCGAGCACTTGAACTAATTTAGATACTAAAAATTCTTCCTCAGGTTTTTTAATATTTTCAATATTAATTTGTTCTGCTAATCGCTCTTTCCTCTTACTGCTTGAATATGATATTATTCCACGCATATACGCCTTGTATGTGTGCCACACAATCCTGGGGTCTGCTTCATCCACATTATTGAAGTGTAAATAAAGGTCTGTCTGTTCCTCCAATATTTTAACAAAATCCTCATTCAGGAGTAGCAATCTATTCAATTTCCATGAAACATTTCTATTCAGGGGTCTGATTGGTTGCAACACTAGATTAACAGGGGCATGATCAGACAATGCAATTACTCCTATGTCTGACTCCTCAACTAACTGTACTAAGTGTTTAGAAATAAATATATAATCAATACATGACATTGATGAGTGTGGCAAAGAATGAAATGTAAATCTGTTAAGTGAGGGATTTAGATGTCTCCATATGTCTATTAAATCCAATTCCTCTAAAATATTTTTGATTACCTTAGCATTTTTAGACTGTATTTTGAGGCGGATACCTGTCCATATAAGGACATAAGGAACAGTTAAAATCACCACCTATGAGCATATTTGAGCAATCCATCTCAGCAATTTGATTTGAAAGTGACACAAAAAAGTCCTCATCACTCACGTTTGGGCCGTAGACACTGCCCAGTAGAATTTCCTCCCCGTAAAGTAAACCTTTAACTAAGATAATCCTGCCCTCTATCTTTAAATGTATCTATGAAACTGAAGGGGAGTCCTTTGTGAATTAATATCAATACCCCCCTCGTCTGTCGAGAATGACGAGAAAAATACCTGTCCAACCCATTCCCTTAAATATTTTTTGTGCTCCACATCATCAAGATGTGTCTCTTGTAAACAGGCTATTTGTAGTCTCTTTTTTTTTTTAAAGTATTCAATATAGCTTTCCTTTTCGCTGGTTTATTAGAGCCTTTAACATTCTAGGTACAGACCCTAATACTCATCTACAAAAATAAACAATTATAGCTAACACATACTGCACAACATATATAATGTTAAACATGTACCTAATCCCTGTTATATTTGTTTTGTGCTGATAAATGAACAATGTTCCAAGCAAAAACGGAACAAACAGCCTGGACGAACCTTTAACAAAAATATAAAACGACAGAATTAAAAATGTCGAATAGTTAGAAACAAAAGGAAACAGATGGTTAATGAACTTGTCATACCCTAAGTATAGGGTATAGCATGTGGGGTTTAACAAATGAAAATAATAAAATTCCTTCCTCACTGGGCCTGAATATGAATCTCCCTGATAATGCACACTTAGGTTATATCAAAATATCAAAATAGTACCTCAAGACTTAGCCTTCAGCTTTATAAACAAAACAGTCAACATTAAGCATCCTTAGTAATGTAAATAAAAATAGGCACATGGTGTACTAATAAACAGTTTTTTTGTATTCTTGTTACCTCTGAGTAATGTACAGTCCTCGTTTTGATGCTTATCCTCCGTTCTGATCCACCTTGTGTGTGACGGGCTGGACAAAGTCATTTAGTAATTGTTTTAATAAAGTCATTTATTTCTGCCATGTTAGAGAGTGAGCATGTCGTCCCGTTTTGATTGAAGATTTTAATCACTGCAGGGTACACAAAGGCATATTTAATGCCCGCCTCTCGCAGCTGACGTCTGGTGTTTGCAGATTCTTGCCTCTTCCGCACAACCTCCGCAGAAAAGTCTTGATAAAAGGTAACTCTTCTGCCATCCATCTGGATATCTCCTTTATCCCTTGCAGCATTAAGGATCCTCTGCTTATCGTTGTAATAGTGAAGTCTCACCAGGACTGCGCGCGGGACGTCTCCGCTCCTCTGCCCGGGCGGGGGTCCTACACGATGGGCTCTTTCAATGTGCACACGCGCTTGTTGCATTCCCAAAACGTTTGGGATCCATTCTTCAAAAAACGACACCGGCTCTCTACCTTCTGTACCTTCTTTCAGTCCTGTGATCTTAATATTCTGGCGTCTGCTGAAATTTTCAAAGTTATCGAGCCTTTTCTCGACGGTGTCCAGTCTGGGAGTTGTAGCCGCGGTCATGTCCTCCACATCAGATACGCGTTGTTCAACCGTGGCCATCCTTTGTGCCATATCGTCAATCTTCGCCGATAGTTCAGAGACAGGTTTAAGGATGGTCGCCACTTTTTTGTCCAGCATTACCTCAATATTCTTAGTGACCCGTTCCACTATGAAGTCATCCCTTAAAGTAGAGGGCTCTTCCACATCACTTGTAGCACCCGGCTCCGTCTCATCAGCACCACCATCTTGTGACATGCTAAAATTAGCATTAGTTTTACGCACAGCTCTCTTCTTTTTTCCCGTTCCAAGAGGTGCAAAAAAGTTCTCCACAGACATAGTGAAGCTTATTGCAACTGTTTTTCCAACTCCTGCCTCAAGTCCTCAGCTAAAAAAGTAGTTTTATGTCGACCCAGTGAGGAGCCAAAATATATGCGACTACTCCATAGCGTGCATCCGGTCAACCCCCCCAGGGGTATGGTTTTAACCAGGAACCTTCTACACTGAAACCAAGCGCACTAACCACTTGGCCACCACCCCTGCATTTTGTATCTCCAGTTATACAGCTTCATGATGAAGTGGTATAGAGGATGATTTTCTTAAGAAGATATGAAAGTTCAGCTACAATTTGCCAGAAGGTATATCTGAGATGCAGATATGGACATTTTTGTGACATCTGGGTGTCTTGGTGGCTTCCTCACTCTTCTCCTTCTTGCACAGTCAGTTTTTGAGAACTATCTATTCCATACAGATTTACCATGACGTGTCATACTGTTTGTATTCCTTCATAATTTATTTAAATCAAGTCCAAGACATATTCAGTGACTTGGAAATGTTCATGTATCCATCCCCTGACTTGTCTGAAGAAAACTAGCAATAAAACTGATTACTTACAGGTATTATACCAAAGCGTTCCATTACTTATGTAACTCATCATCTTGGCTTTTATATTTTTAATTTATATCAAGTTCAAGATATTTGCTTTCAGTTTGAGTTTAAGGGCAAAATCTTAGTTCCAAACCAACAAAATTAATGCCTCGCAGATGTGAAGAAATCATGAAAAACTGTGGTTATACAACTAAATACTAGTTTAGTGATTCACAGGATTGCTAAAAAGCAGTTTGAACATAATGGTTTTGAGTTTGTAGCGTCAACAGCAGATGGTACAATTATTGTGAACACCCCCTTTTCTACTTTTTTTTTTTTTTTTTACTAATAACCCAATTTCATAGCCTTAAGAGTGTGCATATCATGAATGCTTGGTCCTGTTGGATTTGTGAGAATCTACTGAATCTACTGGTACCTTGTTTCCCATGTAACAATAAGAAATATACTCAAAACCTGGATTAATCTTTTAAGTCACATAGCACTACTATTATTCTGAACACTACTGAATATATATGTATATATATATATATATATATATATATATATATATACACACACACACACACACATTTTTCTTGGAACACCCCCCCCCCCCCCCCCCCCCCCCCAATATAATTAAAAGAAAAATAACTCACCAGCATCAAGGCAGAAAAAACCCACCTGGACCCATATCAGAGAGCCACAAGACTAATTTCACAAAAGTTCAACATCAAAAATCTCCCAAAACGTGTTAGAGCAAGTGTGTTATTAAGGTCTTTCTTCAAGGCAAATCCATCAACTAATCAATTTGTTGCAGCCTTACTCAAAGAACAATAAAGCAGGTTTTTGCAAGATTTTTTCTGGGGGGGGGGGGACCCTGGTCTGGAACACAAAACCAGATTCTGGGGTGGATCTTTGAATTAAAAAGATAAAATTACAACATCATAAGACAAGGGGATGATTTGTTTCGATACTGTGGTTAATTTGACAGGAAATGTGGATGGACAAACGTTTTGGTACAGCTAATGAAAGTTTAAAAGCTGACGTTATGCTCTGCCTGGAGCTGCAGCATTTTAATTCTTGACAGCATTCCAACTCCAAACACTCAGTCGACCCACAGAGATTAAGAGTTTGTTTTGGATCTTATTTATTTATTTTAAATAAACTCTCTGAACATCTTAACTCTTATTTTGGTATATCCCACATTGGATCACCTCTGGCGTGTCTTACCTGCTGGGTCAAAGGGAAGACTGTCTCCCAGAACTCCAAAGACACCCTCGCTCTGGTCCCTGTTAGGCCACGTGTTATTGCGAGGTCCTTGGGGCTTCTGACCCAGCATCTCTGACATGACACTGTCCATGTAGGTACTGACCAGGCCCAGACTGTACAGGTCCGAGCTCAGATCTGGCAGACCAGGAGATGCCCACTGCCCGATGGGGCCCAGAGGGGACAACCCTGTTGAAGGGCCTTGTGGGGGAGGCTGCTGTCCAGAGGTGCTCAGCCACTTGCTTGCCACTCGCTGCTGGGGCAGGGCCTGTGGCGGTGTCTGCTGAGGAGGGAGCTGAGGAGGTGGCTGCTGCTGACTGATGGGCTGCAGGAGGTGCTGGTAGTACTGCAGGGTCTGTGGTGAGGGTTGCTGAGATGGAGGCGGTGGCTGTTGTTGTTGTTGAGACTGCTGCTTCTGAACTGACGGTGATGGCTGCGGTTGAGAATGTGTAAGGGTCTGATTTGGTGGCTGTAGGGCAGTGTGAGATATACTCTGGGAAGCTGATGAAGGTCCACATGGGGGCTTCAGCTCTGCAGGGTTTGCAGATGCTACAGAGTTCCTCCTCTTAACCAGAGGCGAGGCCTGCTGGGATTTTCCCATGTTAAATCCTGAGAGAAAGTCAATGACATCCTGCATCTCTTGGTCAGTTGGTAGATTCATCCCCTGGTCCTCGAATACAGAACCATTAGCCATCTGATTTTGCTGTGGAGAATCAGACGTGCAGGACAGGCCACCAAATTGCAGGAGGCTCTGGAGTCTCCCGTCACTATGGCCTAGGTTCTTGGTCTTTTCCTCTGTGTTACTCGTTGTTGACATGCTGCGAGATGGCGTACTAGGGATGGAGTAGCTGCCTCCGCTGTTCGAACTGGATGAGACCTTCTTGGTGAACTTGGAAGTCAGTTTGGAAATTGTTTTAGGCAAGCCGCTGGAGGTTTTGGCGCTAGTTCCTGGAGGCAGGTCCACTTGGCTCCCGTAGTCTTGGGTCTCCCGCTGCAGCTGTATCTGAATAGTCGGCAAGGCCTGCTCTCTTTTGGGGGGGGAGGAGACAGACAAGTATTTCATTATTTACAATTTAATGGGATGTGTTTTTTTTTTGTTTTTTTTAAGTCTACCCCCTACAGTAACACCAGGCTCGTTTTTTGTATCTACATTACTGATTCATCTTTAACATGCACTCACTTTCTCTCCATCCACCTGTTGATGTCAAACACTGATGTGTAGAGCACATCCACCAGACCGAGTGTCTTCTCTGGATCGAGGCTACGCTGGAGCAAGGACATCGTGGCCGGGTCCTCTTTAAGACACCTGATCATGTGACCACACAAAAGCACACAATAGGACTGAACATGAACAGCATGCAAACAAAGGGCCAAGTGGATGCACCAAAAAGACCAATACTTGATGGGGCAAACAACAATGTATTTTTTCAGCTTTTCATATCCATCTCCACACCTCAACTGCACATTAACACTTCTTATTCCGATGCATACGATAATGAAGTGTGGCAAACGGAAAACCAGATCTACAAAGATCTAAAAGTCAACCACTGTTAGCCAGTGCGGTATTACTTCCAGGTTTCCGTCGCCTTTAGGCTTCAAAGCTTTGGTCATCTCAAGAAAATTCAAGGCATGTGGAATTTTGTAATTTTTCCTCAAGTGAATTTTAAAATAGTTTGGTTGCATTTTGTAATAACATTACATTATGATGCTAATACCGGTTTTAGGTAAACACAAGAGGTCTAGACACCGGAAACATTTTTGATAATATGATTTATAAAAGCTGCAGATAGTACATTTACAAATACACTCAACAAAAATATAAATGCAACACTTTTGGTTTTGCTCCCATTTTGTATGAGATGAACTCAAGATCTAAAACTTTTCCACATGCACAATATCACCATTTCCCTCAAATATTGTTCACAAACCAGTCTAAATCTGTGATAGTGAGCACTTCTCATTTGCTGAGATAATCCATCCCACCTCACAGGTGTGGCATATCAAGATGCTGATTAGACACCATGATTAGTGCACAGGTGTGCCTTAGACTGCCCACAATAAAAGGCCACTCTGAAAGGTGCAGCTTTGTTTTACTGGGGGGGGGGGGGGGCCCTTTATTGGCCTTGTATTGTGGACAGTCTAAGGCACACCTGTGCACTAATCATGGTGTCTAATCAGCATCTTGATATGACACACCTGTGAGGTGGGATGGATTATCTCAGCAAAGGAGAAGTGCTCACTATCACAGATTTAGACTGGTTTGTGAACAATATTTGAGGGAAATGGTGATATTGTGTATGTGGAAAAAGTTTTAGATCTTTGAGTTCATCTCATACAAAATGGGAGCAAAACCAAAAGTGTTGCGTTTATATTTTTGTTGAGTTTATGTCAAAGGCTGAAGTTATTTATATTTCACGGCCATGAGCAATAACTTGGCTTAAGTTTATGAAACTTCAATAAATGATACACCAACAAAACTGGGTCTAGATTTATTCCCAAAAAGGGGCAGCAGGAGTCATTCTTTAGCTGCAGGTGCATATTACAGGGTCACCCAAAAGAAACCCGGAACCTATGTAAAAAAAATTAAAAATCCTACAAACTTCAGTCCATGTATGATCATTCCCCAAAGTTTCAGTTATCTTGGTCGCATTGCATAAAAGTCACATTCTTCCAAAATATGCTCCAAATGGTATGATTTGTTGGTTAAATAGGCCACCAGGCAAAAAGTATTTTCCTTGTTTGACCAAGATATGTTGGAGAAGACAATTGGGACAATAGTTTTTTTTTTTTTTTTTTTTTTTTTTATGGGTTTTTGGGGGGATGGGGCCACCCTGCATTATAAACATACTAAAGACATAATAGATGGAAATAATGCATGTTCGTGCCAAGGTTCGTGTTAGAGGTCCAGATAAGTCATTTACACATTATCTCCCTCGTGGTTAAATGGTAAATGGACTGCATTTATATAGTGCTTTTCCATCTGCATCAGATGCTCAAAGCGCTTTACAAATAATGCCTCACATTCACCCCGATGTCAGGGTGCTGCCATACAAGGCGCTCACTACACACCGGGAGCTAACATTGCCCAAAAGCCTTTAGTGATTTTCCAGTCAGGCTGGGATTTGAACTGAGGATCTTCTGGTCTCAAGCCCAACGCCTTAACCACTAGACCATCACCTCAGTACAAATTACTGTTTTGAGGGCAAGGTACCAATCAAATGACAGTACATTCCCATCATGTTTCCTCACAGCAAAAGTACAAAAAACTTACATAAAATTAAAATGATGAAAAATATAACTTGAAATGTTTCAGAGTTGGCTTGAGGGTCTACAGTTTCCATGTCCTGAATATTTTACCTGAAAGGTGTGCCAGCATTCAATTCTGTACCATTTAAGTCATGAAGAGTATTTTATTCTGCACCACTACAACTAAAATTCTTCCTTAGTATTCAAATAAAGGAATTACAGTCATATCTCACAAATATGATGAAAATTCACCTGGTCTGGAAATTAATTAGGATTTTGACCCACATGGGTTAAAATAAAATGACAAATGCCATGACAGACTTCCTGTGGTGACACCACAGATTACATTTGTGTGCCTCATACGGCAACGTCTGACTACGTCAGCATCTTGGAGTTGAAGTAATGTAACAAATCCTCAACTGTGACTGAAAAGTCCACCCAAACAAAACTGAAGCAAAAAAAATAATTCATAAACACAGGCGACCAGGCGACCAGAGATAATGTTGGGAAGAACTCAGGATACAATCTGGACATATTTCACATGGAGGTTTCACTGGATATTTGCTGGACAGATAATCACACGTCAGCTGTGTCAGCTGTCAAAACTAATGTTAGTTTAAGTGACTCAGACAGTCACACGGTCTAAGGTAAACTCAAAGTGTTCCTCTTTCATGCCATCGGCAAGATCTCACAGTGAGAACTCACTATATTTACCACTGAACCCACCCAAAATAATTTACCAGCAATAAAATTATGTCATTTTTTTTCTATATACCACAGAAACAGAAGGTACTTTATAATAGACTGTATTTCAAATAACAGGAAATGTTGCCAATTTTGGGGGGAAAAATAGGAGACTGCACCTTTTGCTTTTTACTTGGCAGTTTGCAAAATCTTTTGAGGGAAAACAATGAAAACAAAGCATCTGAACATGACAAATATTCACAGAGCTTCATTGCTTTTACACAGTCCACAGTTCAGTGCATGTACTGTGGCATAAAAGGTATTTTTTGATCATGTTTGTCTGTTTTTTTGCATCCCATTATACAAGATTTAAGTTATTTTTGTTTGTGCACATACAACCCCTGGCAAAAATTATGGAATCACCGGCCTCGGAGGATGTTCATTCAGTTGTTTAATTTTGTAGAAAAAAAAGCAGATCACAGACATGACACAAAACTAAAGTCATTTCAAATGGCAACTTTCTGGCTTTAAGAAACACTGTAAGAAATCAGGAAAAAAAATTGTGGCAGTCAGTAACGGTTACTTTTTTAGACCAAGCAGAGGGAAAAAAATATGGACTCACTCAATTCTGAGGAAAAAATTATGGAATCACCCTGCAAATTTTCATCCCCAAAACTAACACCTGCATCAAATCAGATCTGCATTTAAAAAGGAGTGATCACACCTTGGAGAGCTGTTGCACCAAGTGGACTGACATGAATCATGGCCCCAACACGAGAGATGTCAGTTGAAACAAAGGAGAGGATCATCAAACTCTTAAGAGGGTAAATCATCACGCAATGTTGCAAAAGATGTTGGTTGTTCACAGTCAGCTGTGTCTAAACTCTGGACCAAATACAAACAACATGGGAAGGTTGTTAAAGGCAAACATACTGGTAGACCAAGGAAGACATCAAAGCGTCAAGACAGAAAACTTAAAGCAATATGTCTCAAAAATCGAAAATGCACAACAAAACAAATGAAGAACGAATGGGAGGAAACTGGAGTCAACGTCTGTGACCGAAGTGTAAGAAACCGCCTAAAGGAAATGTGATTTACATACAGAAAAGCTAAACGAAAGCCATCATTACCACCTAAACAGAAAAAAAACAAGGTTACAATGGGCTAAGGAAAAGCAATCGTGGACTGTGGATGACTGGATGATCATTTTTCAAGATGATAATGCATCTTGCCATAGAGCAAAAACTGTGAAAACATTCCTTGCAAAAAGACACATAGGGTCAATGTCATGGCCTGCCAATAGTCCGGATCTTAATCCATTTGAAAATCTTTGGTGGAAGTTGAAGAAAATGGTCCATGACAAGGCTCCAACCTGCAAAGCTGATCTGGCAACAGCAATCAGAGAAAGTTGGAGCCAGATTGATGAAGAGTACTGTTTGTCACTCATTAAGTCCATGCCTCAGAGACTGCAAGCTGTTATAAAAGCCAGAGGTGGTGCAACAAAATACTAGTGATGTGTTGGAGCGTTCTTTTGTTTTTCATGATTCCATAATTTTTTCCTCAGAATTGAGTGATTCCATATTTTTTCCCTCTGCTTGGTCTAAAAAAGTAACCGTTACTGACTGCCACAATTTTTTTCCCTGATTTCTTATAGTGTTTCTTAAAGCCAGAAAGTTGCCATCTGAAATGACTTTAGTTTTGTGTCATGTCTGTGATCTGCTTTTTTTCTACAAAATTAAACAACTGAATGAACATCCTCCGAGACCAGTGATTCCATAATTTTTGCCAGGGGTTGTATAAACAAGTGGAATTATAACATTGTTAATGCTTTCAGTAAATCATATAAAATGGCCAGAATGAGAGCTTCCCTGTTTTGAATCTACAAAATTCTAAAACACAAATTACATTTTTTTTTTTAGCAAATTATTACCCACCAAATTAACATGCTGTTAAACTGATGGAATAAATCTCATTTTGTGTCAGATGACCAGCAATTTCTTTCTGTGCTGCATTAAAACAAATGTTCCACATAAGCTCACCATGTAGAGGGAACCTGAACCACCAACTTGGATCCCTCCAAAGTGATCTGGGGAGCATAAGCTTCCTTGTTCTCAATCTGAGCCGTATCAACCACTACCTGTGGGGAATGGACAGACACACAAAAACATCAGCACAATATTTCTTTCTTTCTTCACAGTTACTGATTTTAAGTGAAGGAATCAACTTCTCTCAATGTATACATCTTCATACTCTTTACTGGAAACATAAAACTGACAAAATGTGACATTTACCACTTTAAGAAAAAACACCAACTACAGGCAGAATCTGAACAACTCTCAGTGTGGTCTCGTGTTTATTTCAGTCTGTTTACTGAATGGCGAATATGTTTGCACGTTCTTTGAAAGTCCGTGGCTCCAAGGGACCCGTGCAGCTGGGTCACAAAAAGGGAGAGAAAGTGGGAGGAGTCCATTTCCTGCACTGCAGGAAGTTACCCTATTGTTACTCAATAAGCAGGTGCATCCTCAGAAACGCCACACTGCCCATGTGAGACAGCGACACATTTGTCAATATTCAAACTCATAACCTCATTGAGTTGGGCCGGAGGATGGTGGAGAAACAGCAGCAAAATAGCTGCATTCAGTCATCACAAGCAGATAAAACTGGGGAGTGATGTTGCATGCCGAATGCATGACATCACGCAAGTGTTTTTGGACATATATAGGAATAAATGCTTGAGGATCATACATGCCTAAGTGGATGTCAACCCACAATAGTGTGAGATATGTTATGTCCAAGGCTCAGGGAATAAGCTGAACCAAAGCGCTGTTCCACTACTCGCGTGTGCCAGTCCCGAGCCAGAGCCCAGTCTGGCTGCTGACCCTCCTTGTCACAGGTGGAAGAGCTTTTGTGTTTGCAGATGAAACTATCTTTTACCCAGATGTTTCAGGATTCTGTCATCAACTTTTTGTCTCTCTGACATCAGGCTGAAACAAACTGAAATTGAAACTGGCGTTTATTTATACAACCGAGTTGCTTCAAAGTAAGCGTGCAGAACTTGTCTCTATTGCAAGCCTGACAAAGGATGGATGGAACTCTTTTTTTAATTGTTGGGAACTGAGCAGAAATGTGAATTCTAACATAATTATAGTATTATCAGTTACACTGATACACTGTATAAAGTAAAGGGATTAAAGCAAAAAAAAAAAAAAAAAAAAAAAACAAGCCATAAAAAAAAAAGAAAGACATTTTTTTAATGCCCAAATTACAAGCTGTTCACCACCAATAAGCTATTATTGAGCTTATAAGACACTTGAACCACTTGGGGACCCAAACCAACAGTCGGAATTTAACGGTTTTATTGTCATTTTAAGTTGTTCACAGCCATTTGCAGTGAACTACTTACAGTAAAATCACAGTTGCTCACACTACAATCAGGCCACATTAAGCGAGCCGGGGACCGGCTTTTTAAGCACCGCCAACATGTGGAAAACAAATTATCCGTCTTTCAGCAAAAACAGTATCAACGGAGAAAACCATCCCTTCACGAACAGAAGAAATTCAGTTCAGTTCAATTCAAATATTTTTGTCAAAAATCAAGCACGTTTTGCAAAGAACTGACCATTGATGGCGTTGTTTGTGGTGAGAAAACATCACTGAAAGTTGTTGTGTTGACTACAAGCGATTTCAGGCAACTTTGTGCTTCACCGTTTTGGCATGGCACTGTTGTTCAAAATTCTGGTGTCCTTACATTTCATCCTACCCACGAAACAGTTTCAAAAAATCCAAATACTCAAACCATCTGAAAACGCTATAGTATGTGGCGCTGTAATGCTTCCACAAAACAAGAGTCATCAGGAGCTGACATATCCTCCCGGTCCTCACAAGTCAGTAATACAAAATGTCAGGCGATGACCCAAGTACACACTTATGCTAAATATGAATTAAATTGTTCAACTGCTTCTTCAGATATTGTGATAAGCAAAAACAGACGGACGGACATGCTGACTGTATTTCATACCGGTGGAATAAAACAAAGAAGACTAGGATGTGCAAAACCGGTGTTTGTCCAAATCTGTACTGCTGCCATATCTGTTCCGCTGGTCTAAGCTAATCAATGTAGCAGAAACTCTACAAAATGGCACAGAGAAAATATATGTCTTAATCTCACCTGTTGCCTGCTTTCAGTTGGATTCATCATCACAGCCTGCCGAAAAACTGTTATCCACAGAAGATGCCTTTGTTTTAGAATATGACATACGGAAATAAACTTTAACTCCTTATCGTGATCAAAAAAAGTCCCTCGGTGTGAGAGAGGTGGGACTATGACATCGTCATTTCAGAAACCTGACAAATGAGATGTGCCTTAAGAAACGGCACATGACGGCTTGCAAAAATCAGTGAAAATTTTTTTGTGGAAAATCTCAACAATTCTGAAATCCACGTTTCCTCTGCTGAATGGCTAAGGTGCAGATCATATTCAATGGCCTAATAAGACCCCCGCCCTTCTTAAAATTCTCAGCAGATCTGCATTAATCTCATATATGGCCATAAATACATAAAATTAATCTCTAATGAGATTACTCCAAAGAAAATCTGTTCCCTGTGTTTAAGCAGGACATGTACAGGCACAATGAATTAGTTAGTGAGTCTGCAAAATTTCCATCAGAATGTAAAAACTGCATACTCTGCTTTTAAATTTTGGATGCTAATAGATACAGGGGAGGACCAATGAACCTCCTACTTAGGGCCATGTTACCATGTTATAAATTCATCTGTAGGGGTGGGAGGGATAGAGTCTGGTGATAGTGTGAGTTTATTTGTCTTTATGATAATGAAATTGACTGTTAAAACCCTTTTGCAAGCAAAGGACTCAGATACCACTACAGTCTTGGTGCTGCTGGATCTTAGTGCTGCGTTTGATACTGTGGATCATCATATTTTACTCAATAGGCTGGAGAATCACTTTGGGATTACTGGAACTGCTCTTGCATGGTTGACGTCATACCTTTCCAGTCGTTCTTACTGTGTATTGTTTAATGGCACCTCCTATGATTGTAGGGACATGAAGTTTGGGGTTCCACAAGGATCCGTTTTAGGCCCCCTGCTTTTTTCCCCTTTATGTAGCACCCCTTGGGAATATACTGCGGCGCTTTGGGATTCCCTTTCATTGCTATGCTGATGACACTCAATTGTATATGCCAATAACTACTGGTAATCTCATTTACATAAAATCTTTGGAAGATTGCCTTGCATCAGTAAGAAGTTGGATGTCTAGTAACTTCCTACTTTTAAATTCTGATGACTGAAGTTATGGTTCTTGGTCCAGTGAGGTATCAGCATCAATTTGATCAGCTAGCATTTAGCTTGGGGAACCTTGGAGTAATTTTTGATGTTACGTTGTCCTCTGATCTCCACATTAGACATTACGAGGACTGCTTTCTTCCATTTGCTAAATATAGCGAAGATTCATCCCATCCTGTCTCTGGAGACTTTGATTCATGCATTTGTCTCTACTAGACTGGACTATTGTAATGCTCTATTTTCTGGCTTACCGCAGTCCAGGATTAGGGGTCTTCAACTGGTTCAAAATGCTGCTGCCAGACTTTTGACACAAAGCAGAAAGTTTGACCACATTACACCCGTTTTGGCGTCCCTGCACTGGCTTCCAGTTGCTGCAAGATCGGATTTTAAAGTACTGTTATTAGTTTATAAAATTGTTCATGTACCAGCTCGGGCCCTGCATTCTCAGGGTTCAGGACTTCTGTGTGTTCCCAGGGTAAATAAAAAGTCTGCCGGTCACAGAGCTTTCTCCTACCGTGCCCCAGCTCTGTGGAACGATCTCCCGGCACACATTCGGCAGTCGGATACTGTGGAGACTTAAGTCACGTTTAAAGACTCATTTGTTTTTATGTGTTTTTATTCTTGTATTCTTTTATGGTCGTCTTTTTATTGTGTTTTAAATTTTTAATTCAGGTTTTTGTTTTTTTTTTTGGTGTGTGAAGCGCCTTGAGACAATTTCATCGTGAATTGGCGCTATATAAATTAATAAATTTGAATTTAGAATCGATATAATCAAACTCAATTACTTATAGATGAGGTAGAAAGAATGTTGTACTTTTTCTCCACCCAGCAGAGGGAACGATGTATCTGCTTATGACCAAATCTAAGAATCATGTGACATCACTTCAGTTTCCTCGAAGATCAAGCTGAGGACAGGTACGTTTGACATATTACCTTAAAAATGGATGTTGGTACAGTAGGACATGTCTGGGCTAGCTCAGACAGGCTCATGTAAAGTAGGTGGTTTTGTTTGCTTACATTTTATGGAGCTTTGTTACTAATCACAGGGTCCTGATAGTCACCAAAGACGATGTTACTTGCCTGATAGTCTATGATTATTATCATGTTAAAAAAAACAAGGAGCATTGTTCCTCCAAAACAGATTATATTTTACAGCACAAGAAAGAAACTGCAGACCACAAGCTAAGGTACTGAACTGTTTTCTACCTTCAGATTTCACAGCAATTACAGGGCTTTAAGTGTTCAACTCACCAGACCAGCTTGGGCAAAGAGCAGCTGGACTGCAGTCTTACAGGCTCCTCTCCAGCTGGATGGGCAGACTTGGTTAAGAACTTGGGTGACAGGAGAATCCTCCCTGGGGCTCATTCCATTCTGGCCCAGTGCCTCCTTAATAAGCTGCAGCATCGTGTGCTGTAAAGACAAAACACAGTGGGACATCACCAAAACGGTCTGCCATCACAGTCTTCATAGGAATAAAACTCAAAGTAGGCCCTTTAGTCATATGGGTACTGAGCCTAACTTTTAAGACTATAATTCGTATTACCACTTGGCATAAAGCTGTGGTCAGACGTTTACATACACATGGCAGTTATAGCCTTTCAATGATTTCGTTGAACTCTTCTTTTTCTGTGGCTGAATTACTGAAAATCTTTAATAGAAAAATATAATTTGGTGGACAACTTATTTGGGAATTTCTGACGTAATATTTGGTTAAATGTCCCTTTGCAAGTTTCTCCTTCACACACACTCGTGGCCATTAAACTGGCAGAATTCTGGTAAGATATTTGACCACTCTGCACAGCTGATAAGAATTCAATTAAAGCCCTGATATTTTTGATAGGGTTGAAGTCAGGACTTTGGGAAGGTCCATCTAAAAACGTAATGTTGGCCTGATTGATTAAATTCAATTTATTTACCAATAACGAGTCAAGTCCAGAAGTTACTCATCACATGGGCAAGCACACTGGTGATGGTGGCTGAAATCCATTCCATGACGTGTTTGGGGTTATTGTGGGACCATCCTCATTCTTTATTATACCACCCATTTTGTGCAATGCACCAGTACTACTTGCAGCAAAACAGCCATAAAGCATGATGGTACTACTACCCTGTTTAACAGCTGGTGCAGTGTTGTTTGGATTGAATCAGTCACCTTTAGGCCTCCAAACACACCTCTGGTCATTGTGGCCAAACAATTATATCTTTGTCTCATCTGACAAGAGAGGGGGGAAAAAAAATCTAATGGTCAGCTGCAAACTTTTTTCAAGCTTTAATGTGTTCTTTTTAGTGTAGCAGCTTCATGATGATGTGAAGCTAGAGTGACACTGGTGTTCCAGCAGCTTTCGGTTTATGTCAGGTCTGTGACTTGGTGGTTTCTGGGCTATCCCTCACCATCTGCACCAATTTCCTCTCAGCTGAGGGTGAACTCTCATCACTTCTTCTAAAGCATGACAAAGTGGTTACACCTCCAAATAACTAGTATTTATGTACAAATGTTTTACATTCCTGACTTTGGTAAATCTCGGTTCTACTTCCTCAGATCTTCACAGAGCTCCTTGGACTTTCCCACTGCAGTCTGCATTGGTCAACTGAACAAGTGCTGCCAAACAAACCAGTTTTATATGTACACAGAAACACTCCCAGCTGTAGTCAATCATGATCACTAATAGGAGGTTAGCAGGCGTTAGCGGGGGGGAGGGGGAAGGAACGGACATTTTGGAACTTGCAGCACCCCTGATTTTTATATTTATATATGTGTATATATATATATATATATATATATATATACACACACACACACACACACACACACACACACACACACACACACACACACGAGGTATGTGAGAAAAGTAACAGAACTTTTTATTTTTTTCAAAAACTATATGGATTTGATTCATATGTTTTTACGTCAGCCAAGCTTGAACCTTCGTGCACATGCGTGAGTTTTTCCACGCCTGTCGGTTGCGTCATTCGCCTGTGGGCAGACTGAGTGAGCACTGGTCCACCCCTCTCGTCGTCGTTTCATTGCGAGGAAATGGCGGAATGATTTGGGCTTTTTTTTCCATCAGAATTTTTTCAGAAACTGTTAGAGACAAACAGCTGGAAACCATTCGAAAAATTCACATGGCTTTTGGTGAAAATTTTACAGGCTTCACAGAGAATAAGGAGTGTTACTACAGCTTTAAGGACGGCCCACAATGGCGCACGGCTCGCCGTGCTCTGAGCCGCCATCAAGAGGCAGAAACCACCACATCATTTCTAAACGGATGGCTGTGTGGAGCCGGGACCGTCGTGTGCAATTTCTCTGGTTATCACAAGAGCTGGACATCAGCCATTTTCCGGCAGATTTCACTTTTAACGAGATTTTGTCATGGAAAGCCGCACGGAGGCTTCGCGCGTCACGACCGATTCGCTGATGAAGCGAGACAAAGGAACACCTCCATTTCGGAGTGCCAGAGGACAAGTTGGGACATGCGTATCTCGGCTTTCAGTGCTTACCAGTCGAGTGAGTATAAGAGAAATTGTGGAGATCTGGGCATGTCCCAACTTGTCCTCTGGCACTCCGAAATGGAGGTGTTCCTTTGTCTCGCTTCATCAGCGAATCGGTCGTGATGCGCCTCCGCGCGGCTTTCCATGACAAAATCTCTTGTTAAAAGTGAAATCTGCCGAAAAATGCCTGATGTCCAGCTCGTGATAACCAGAGAAATTGCACACGACGGTCCCGGCTCCACACAGCCATGCATTTAGAAATGATGTGGTGGTTTCTGCCTTTCGGCGCCATTATGGGCCGTCCTTAAAGCACAGACGAATGACGCAACCGACAGGCGTGGAAAAACTCACGCATGCGCACGATGGTTCAAGCTTGGCAGACGTAAAAACATATGAATCAAATCCATATAGTTTTTGGAAAAAATAAAAAGGTCCGTTACTTTTCTCACAGACCTCATATATATATATATATATATATATATATATATATATATATATATATATATATATACACTCAACAAAAATATAAATGCAACACTTTTGGTTTTGCTCCCATTTTGTATGAGATGGACTCAAAGATCTAAAACTTTTTCCACATACACAATATCACCATTTCTCTCAAATATTGTTCACAAACCAGTCTAAATCTGTGATAGTGAGCACTTCTCCTTTGCTGAGATAATCCATCCCACCTCACAGGTGTGCCATACCAAGATGCTGATTAGACACCATGATTAGTGCACAGGTGTGCCTTAGACTGCCCACAATAAAAGGCCACTCTGAAAGGTGCAGTTTTATCACACAGCACAATGCCACAGATGTCACAAGATTTGAGGGAGCGTGCAATTGGCATGCTGACAGCAGGAATGTCAACCAGAGCTGTTGCTCGTGTATTGAATGTTCATTTCTCTACCATAAGCCATCTCCAAAGTCGTTTCAGAGAATTTGGCAGTACATCCAACCAGCCTCACAACTGCAGACCACGTGTAACCACACCAGCCCAGGACCTCCACATCCAGCATGTTCACCTCCAAGATCGTCTGAGACCAGCCACTCGGACAGCTGCTGAAACAATCGGTTTGCATAACCAAAGAATTTCTGCACAAACTGTCAGAAACCGTCTCAGGGAAGCTCATCTGCATGCTCACCGTCCTCATCGGGGTCTCGACCTGACTCCAGTTCGTCGTCGTAACCGACTTGAGTGGGCAAATGCTCACATTCGCTGGCGTTTGGCACGTTGGAGAGGTGTTCTCTTCACGGATGATGCGAAGGAGATGTGTTGCACTGCATGAGGCAAATGGTGGTCACACCAGATACTGACTGGTATCCCCCCCCCCAATAAAACAAAACTGCACCTTTCAGAGTGGCTTTTTATTGTGGGCAGTCTAAGGCACACCTGTGCACTAATCATGGTGTCTAATCAGCATCTTGATATGGCACACCTGTGAGGTGGGATGGATTATTTCAGCAAAGGAGAAGTGCTCACTATCACAGATTTAGACTGGTTTGTGAGCAATATTTGAGGGAAATGGTGATATTGTGTATGTGGAAAAAGTTTTAGATCTTTGAGTTCATCTCATACAAAATTGGAGCAAAACCAAAAGTGTTGCGTTTATATTTTTGTTGAGTATATATATATATATATATATATATATATATATATATATATATAGAGAGAGAGAGAGAGAGAGAGAGAGAGAGAGAGAGAGAGAGAGAGAGAGAGAGAGAGAGAGAGAGAGAGAGAGAGAGAGAGAGAGAGAGAGAGGTAACGGACCTTTTTATTTTTTTCAAAAAATGTGTATGTGTATGAATAATTTTGACCATGTGTTGATTTCAGAAAACCCCCCATTTTTCCCCCTTAGTAAAGATGGAAATTGTACAACTATTTTTCCCCAGAAAAAGAACAGTTTAAAGAAAACACTGACAGCCCCATACTCCATTGACTTTCAGGTTCATAAAACATGTATGTAAACCTATGACCACAAATGCAGATCTAAAAACATATGAAGACACTTTGTATGATTAAGCTGGCGAACAATCCATGTTTTAATCATCATGCAAAACCAACTTGTTTCTGGAGATCAAAGTGAAGGACTAGCAGAAGAAGCTGGGTGGTCAATAAGGTTGAATGTCTTACAGTTTTCAGTTTGAGGTTGTCAGCTGCCGACTCATTGAACGACACTCCTTTGAGAAAATGTGAACCGATCTGCACGGGAATGGTGGGCAGCTCACACTGTATGGGCTGGGAGGTGGTTTGCATCCTGCCCGCCTGCTGGGCCTCCGCCTCACTACAGCAGCCCTGCACACGCAGACGGACGGATGTGCTCACAGACAGATGTGCAAACACAAACATTCCACAAACACGTGGCACTGATATCAAAAAGGAGAATTTCTGCCGATCTGTGTGATGTTTTAGAAAAAATTATTTAGAATAAAACTGTTCATCTCAGATTGTAAACATCTGTCTTAATCATTTTATTTATTTATTCCTTTATTTTTGGGCAATTTGTCTAAACTGATGTTTGACAGAGCCAACTCACCTGTAAGGCTGTCTCCACAGCTTTGGGGTTAAGATGAAAGCCGGCCTTCAGGGCATACTCACTGTGGCCCAAGCTCTCTAGTGCCGCTTTATAGGCCTGGACACAAGATAAAAGCAAAAAAAGAAAAAAAAAAAAAAAAAAAAAAGAAATCCAGTCAAAATGTCTCATTACAACAAACACAATTTTGATTTCAAACCTCCACAATTTCTGCAATTTCAGAAATATCCATTACAGTCTTCTGTGTTATTTCATTTTTTTTTTTTAATTACATTTTCACCTCAAAATAGTTCTAGTAACAATATCAAGCCTATTAGCAGTATTAGCATAGCAGCCTCAGCATAGGGAAGTCCCAATCTGTTCGCAACAATCTGAACTGAGCCAGACTGATCAGCATCCGATTTACTAAACACAAGCCAGACTAGTCTGTGTTCAGTCTTGTTCCATTTCACAAGCTCTGTGCTGAGGGCGCTAACAGCCACCTCTGTATCCATACTTTCTGCTCGCTCATCAACAATATCACTCTGCATGTTTTAAAAGTATATTTATGCTCTGCTTCACTTCAAATAATGTCTTTTACAAAACAGATAGTGTATATGATATACTTCTTACTAGCCAATCACATGGTGCTTTCCACATGAATACATGAGTTTTTCCTCATCATCTCTTTGTTTTGCCACTGTTAACAGGCACTGTACATGTTCATAGCCAGACATGTGAGTGAGTGGAAGCCCCCGTAAGGGTCTACTTTTAAAGGCATATTTTAAAAACATTTTTGCAAATAATTATTGCAAGAAAAATCCTAATGTTAATTATTATGGGGATGAATGTATTTTTAACAAATAAAACAGTAAAAAATATTCCTTTGTTATGTTGTAACAACAATAAAAACCTTAGAGACCACCTTAGATTGAAGGTTGTTTTTTATACATTGCAGAGCTGTTCAACTATCAAGTTAATACATTCAATCTCTTGGTTAGGAGGACCACAATGTAAATAAACTCCTTTCAGTTTGTTCACTTTACAGATTCTGTATTTTCTGAGAATTTATTAGATATTATCACGCCATCTTTTCCTTGGTCTGCCTGGTGGGCATTTCCCTTCTAGTCTGAAATGGAAAGCCATTTTGGAAATTCTGTCCACCTCCACTCTTTCCACATACGCAAACCATTTAAGGGATGCTCTTTCAATGTCTTTAGCAACTGACGCTATGCCCATTATTTTACTTAGATGGGTGTTAGGAATTTTACCATTCTGCTTCAACGTAGGAATACACACACACACACACACACACACACACACACACACACACACACACACACACACACACACACACACACACACACACACACACACACACACACACACACACACACACACAGAGTGTGTGTGTATGTTTGTATTTTTATTGAAAATAATGTAATAAATAAAATAATAATAAAATACACACAGGACTGACTTTAACCCTTAGAGCCCAAAAAGTATTTTCTCAATTTTACCACATCTTATAAAATTGTAAAGGTACTTACATATAATATTCATGCTTTGCATACTAAAATGTTCAATCTCAGCTTTCTGAATCTGAATCTTTTCTGAATATTTTAAAAAGATGTAATATGACTTGTAGTGTAATTTTTAGCAAAGACAAGCGATGTTGTAATAACAAACATGTTATGATGATTATACAAATGCCAGGATTATGTTGGGTGTTACCGATAACATTTAACAGATATTTAGAACAGTGGTTTTCAAACTATGGGGTTTGCTCCACTCCACAGTGCATCCCTACATCAGCCGCCTCATTGACTCAGACTCATTGCTCACGCTAAACAAGAGGTGAGACTAGATGAGAGACTAAATATGTAGAAAAGTTTATTATTTATGTTAAAATATGTTAGTTATGTAAAAGACGTTTAAAAACACAGAGATGTTTAAATATTAAAAAACGATGTTTAAAATATGACAAAAGGTAAAAATAGAAGAATAGAAAGTTTTTAAAAACACGTTTAACATGTTTACAAAGGCTGTAAAATGTGAAAATGCACATAAATATATTTAAAATGCATTTAACATGTGTAAAAGAATAAAAAGAAACACATGAAGATATTGAAATTGTGTGTGTGTCAGTGGTGGTGGTGGTAGTGGGGGATCACAGCTATTCATTTGTTCTCTGAGGGGCGCTCGCTCTCCCACACTTTGAAAACCCCTGGTTTAGAAGGATAAAGTATATACTCCTTTTGGACTGACCAGGTAACAACTTCAAGCGTTGTATGCAAAAACATATGTTGTGCAAAATGTATGTTTTTGTCTTAAAAAAAACCCATGAGGCCAGAATTGGAATTAAGGGTGTAATTTGAGTAAGGCATTTAATGTTTTTTAAAAAGGAAACTTTGAATTAAAATCATGCATATCAGTGGAAAATTGTGATAATTTGTTTGTTTTTTTAAAGAGGGTGATATTCCATGACCCAGAGTTGAACTCTCCAAGCCTGGGGATTTTCCAAAAAGTGATCTCACCACACCTGGGTAATTCTTGGAAAATTGGGATCATCAACAGCTGTTTTTATTGTAAGATTTGCTATACTTAAGCCCCTTTCACACCAGGGCTGCTCCCATTTGCTTCCTGTGGTGTCATGACGACGCAGGAATAGCTGCGTCAGGGGGGCAGAGAAGAGGTGAGAACGCAGCCTGCAGGTTCTCTGCGCAGAGAAGTCAGAGTGCACAGTTTGGCTGCAGACAGACTGTGGAATCTGACTTCTCTTCTACTTTATATTTGTTCTTGTGCAGAGCTGCAGGGCTGCGCTCTGAGTACTGTTATAGTTTATCTTTCCTCCTGTGACATGCACGCGCGCATGAGCGAACCGTCCATAAGCAAATGTGGAGATGTCTGGAGTTCTACTTGATGTTGATATGTCCTGTCTCGGGACTTATGTCCTTTTTTTAACTGTGATGCAAGAGTTTGAGCAGAGAACAAGGAACTAATGCCTGCAGCCAGACTTTTTTTTTTTTCTTTTAATTGTTCACATACGAGGTCTGTCCATAAATTATCGTACCTTTTTATTTATTTATTTTTTTAAACTATATGGATTTGATTCATATGTTTTCACGTCAGACAAGCTTGAACCCTTGTGCGCATGCGTGAGTTTTTCCACGCCTGTCGGTGACGTCATTCGCCTGTGAGCACGCCTTGTGGAAGGAGTGGTCCCGCCCCTGGAAATGGCGGACTGATTTGGGGTTTTTTTTTCCATCAGAAGTTTTTCAGAAGCTGTTAGAGACTGGCACCTGGAAACCATTCGAAAAATTTATCTGGCTTTTGGTGAAAATTTTACGGGCTTCACAGAGAATAAGGACTATTACTACAGCTTTAAGGATGGCCCACAATGGCGCTCGGCGCGCCGCGCCGACAGGCACGAACCACCGGATCATTTCTAAATGGATGGCTGTGTGGAGCTGGGACCGTCGTGTGCTCTTTCTCTGGTTGTCACAAGAGCTGGACATCAACCATTTTCTGGCAGATTTCACTTTTAACAAGAGATTTTGTCGTGGAAAGCCGCGCGGAGGCTTTGTGCGTCACGACCGATTCACTGTTCGAGCGAGACAAAGAACGCCTCCGTTTCGGCGTGCCAGAGGACAAGTTCGGACATGCCCAGCTCTCCACAATTTGTCTTATAACTCACTGGACTGGTAAGCATTAAAAGCCGAGATAAGCATGTCCGAACTTGTCCTCTGGTACGCCGAAATGGAGGTGTTCGTCTCGCTTCCAAAGCGAATCGGTCGTGACGCGCGAAGCCTCCGCGCGGCTTTCCATGACAAAATCTCTTGTTAAAAGTGAAATCTGCCGGAAAATGGCTGATGTCCAGCTCTTGTGATAACCAGAGAAAGAGCACACGACGGTCTCGCATCCACAGAGCCATCCGTTTAGAACTGGTCCGGTGGCTTGTGCCGCGTCGTCGCAGCTCGAAGCGCGATGCGCCGAGCGTCCTTAAAGGGGTCCTTAAAGCTGTACTAACAGCCCTTATTCTCTGTGAAGCCCGTAAAATTTTCACCGAATGCCAGATAAATTTTGCGAATGGTTTCCAGGTGCCAGTCTCTAAGAGCTTCTGAAAAAATTCTGATGGAAAAAAAAAAAACCCAAATCATTCCGCCATTTCCAGACAATGAAAATCCAATGACGGGCGGGACCACTTCTTCCACAAGGCGTGCTCACAGGTGAATGACGTCACCGGCAGGCGTGGAAAAACTCACGCATGCGCACGAGGGTTCAAGCTTGTCTGACGTGAAAACATATGAATCAAATCCATATAGTTTAAAAAAAAAATAAAAAGGTACAATACTTTATGGACAGACCTCGTATGCACGCGTGAACAAACATCCATGAGTGGACTAGAGATGTCCGGACTTTTTACTGGATATTTCTGGCAATCAGTCTGTGAGCAGGACTTTTATGGATTTTATTTAAACACACACGATATATCAGCCAGCCAATATATCGGTCGGGCGATATATCGGTCGGGCTCTAGTCAAAAGAGACAAACGTGAAAAAAAAAAAAAAAAAAAAAAAAAAAAAAATCTATTGTGCTGTGCACTACACACCCAGAAAATATATGAGAAAATATTTGTGTAACACTCATTTGGAGCTATCTGAATGTGAACACTGGAAGTTATTTGTAAAAGAAAAGCATTTAGCAAGTGAACTGATGCCTTCTTTCACATATTTTTACTTTTTTATTTATTTATTTATTTATTTTTTACATTTTCCCTGCTTGTATTGTTTCAGCGATACCTGTAAAGCATTGTCGATCTTCATATTGAGCTCCTTAAGCTGATGCTCAGGGATAGTGGTGTTATTAGAGCAGAAGAGCTGCTGAACCTGGATGCCCGCCAGGCAGCCATCCCGGCCTCGTTCTCTTAGCCGCACTGTAACCTGAGGACACAAGACCACATGCTAAAGCCATACAGAACACCAAAGACATCAGAAACAATATAAAAAAATGTCAGAACACAAAAATACTTTGACAACAAGAAGGGATATTTGAGTGTCGAGCACCTTTCACCGATCACAGACATTCAATTGTTTCAGGTATTTGCTTGATCACTTTGGCAGATAAATTAACAGAAATTTACTGAAGCTTTTTCTATGTTTTGACAATGTATTTGGAAATAAAAGCCATCAGCTGTCTTTTGTGACTAGGTTGGGACAGCTGGAGGATTTCGTCATCCATCATGAGTGGCTGAGTGACGTCAGAATGGCAGCAACTCTTCACTTCTACGTGGAACAGCTAGGCAGTCATCTGAGCTGTACATGTAATAAAATGAACGCATACTCAGAGCACTCTGACCAAAGGTCCATCAGGGAGATACCGTGCTGCTGAGCACTCAATGTGGCATCCAATTTTCATGCTGTATACAGAAAAAATGTATCTGTGGTATAAAGGAGTTTGTCTGCCTGCAGTTACGTGGAAATGCAGCCATCACAAGGTGTGCGTGTGGGCTGAATACACACAAGTGCTCGTAAGCACCTCCGGTCGTATGTCCCATGGTGCTAAGAGGGCCCAGCACCCTTGTCACCCGGTTAAAAAAAAAAAAATCATTAATATGCATTATTCAAATTTGGTTTGATCATTTGATCCATTGGTTTGGGTTTTCAGTGCCTGAGTAATAACATGGCACTGAAATGACGCACCATACTCCAGTCTGATTTGGACCAGTCGAAACGCATGAATCAGGGTCTCAGCATCAGCCATAGACAGGATGGGACGAAACTTCGCTATATTTCACAGGGGGAAGAAAGCAGTCCTCGTAATATCTCTAATGTGGAGGTCAAAGGACAAAGTAGAATAAAAAATTACCCCAAGGTTCCTCACTTTGTCACTGTGATGTATGACACATGAGCCTAGGCTAAGCGTTAGCTGGTCAAATTGATGCCGATGTCTCACTGGACCAAGAACAATCATTTCAGTCTTATCAGAGTTTAAAAGTAGGAAGTTGCTCGACTTCTATCTTGTCACTGATGCAAGGCAATCTTCTAAGGATTATATGTGGATGAGATTACCAGCAGTTATCAGCATGTATAACTGAGTATCATCAGCATAGCAGTGAAAGGTAATCCCAAAATGCTGCAATATGTACCCAAGGGGTGCTATATAAAGGGTGAAAGGCAGGGGGCCTAAGACGGACCCCTGTGGCGAAATATCTTGTAAATAACTTCAGAGGTGTTATTAGGTTTCAAAAACAGCATTTTTGCCACTGACATCACAGTGCCGCAGTATTCTGATTGGCTGTCACATCCGCCACTCAAAACAAAAACAGACTGAAACAGAATGTAACCTTTTAACCTCTTAAAATACCTCTTAAAATAGGTCAAAGTTAGCCATCTTTGAACTTGTCCAAGGTCTGTGTCCCAAGAATGTTCTTTGTGAATTTGAAGACAGAATGGGCAGGGGTATGGTTTTAACCGGGAACCTTCTACACTGAAACCAAGCACACTAACCACTTGGCCACCACCCCTGCATTTTGTATCTCCAGTTATACAGCTTCATGATGAAGTGGTATAGAGGATGATTTTCTTAAAAAGAGAAGATCTGAAAGTTCATCTACAATTTGCCAGAAGGTATATCTGAGATGCAGATATGGACATTTTTGTGACATCTGGGTGTCTTGGTGGCTTCCTCACTCTTCTCCTTCTTGCACAGGTACTATGTTTTTGAGAACTATCTATTCCATACAGATTTAGCATGAAGTGTCATACTGTATGTATTCCTTCATAAATGATTTAAATCAAGTCCAAGACATATTCAGTGACTTGGAAATGTTCATGTATCCATCCCTTGACTTGTCTGAAAAAAGTGGCAATAAAACTGATTATTTACAGGTATTATGCCAAAGCGTTCCATTACTTATGCAACTCGTCATCTTGGCTTTTATATTTTTAATTAATTTATATCAAGTTAAAGATATATGCTTTCAGTTTGAGTTTAAAGAAGATAATTTTTGAAATTTTTATTTTTTTAGTATTTGAAATGGATGAAGAAATTAAAATGTGTGAAATACTAAGTGTTCCAATACTTTTAGAGGGCACTGTAAATAGATTATAGTCAAGGCAAAACCCACATTCTCAGCTTCCTTGTGTCACTGAATCGTTTTTACGAAAAGGTAGTGGAGTCATTCAATGGAACCAAAATTCATTGTAAATGGAACCACATTGCATGAAAAAGAAATCATACAATGGACTATTTTTCTATACAATAGAATAAATAATCAATCTCGTGTGATCCATTTAAGCATTATATAATACGTATAGAGGTGGGCGATATGACCCAAAATGAATATCACTGTTTTTTTTCACTTTTTGGATGGTGACAGTATTAAATCACAGCATTACTGGTTTTGCACTATATGTCCCCTTTAATAATCTTATTTGACTTTCACTTTGACCATTTTTGTTTTTAAATCTGCCTTTCAAAATTAAAATCTGGAGAAAAATAAATAAATAAAAAAAATTCTGGTCTCTTAGAAGTTCTAGTTGCCCCTGTTTCTCTTGTTAATGGTACTGCACAATCCATATTGTGGGACATTATTACACCAGTGATGACTATGACACTGGTGTGCCAACCACATCTCGTAAGTTACGAATTTCTTTCGGATTTTCCATTTTTGCTCAGGGTTGCTACAGCAGATCTGACAAGGCTTTACATATTGGTTTGGCAGGTTTTACGGCAGATGTCTTTCCTGATGCAACATCAAATGCACATGGAGAATGGGGCACAGGTGGGATTTAACTGGGAAGCTCCTGTTTCGGAGGCAAACACCACAATTCAATAAACTCTTCCTTTTGTAACAATCAACACTAACACAAGGTCTCAAACGCACCCATCACCAAGTAATCTTACTTAACAGCCATACAAGTAGTCAATATATAACCTCCTCGGACGAAATCATGTTTTTTCAATTGATAATGGGTCCCATATTGAAATACTGTGCAATATGGAGTAGCTATGAGAAAAAAAAAAACTGTTCCAAAATAGATATTACGCATTAGAAAATAGAACTTTTCAGTTAAAAATATGCACGTGACTTCTGAAATGTGGTCTGGGCCACATCTGTCTTTCTATGCTACCAGCACATTCTACCAGGATCTGGCTAAGCCTTGTCCCCTCCAGTGATAACACTGCATGCCAGGGGATTTATGGATCAATCAACCCCCATTCTCTTCTCCTGCTCACTGTATTCAGCATATGTCAAACTGGGCCTGAGGAACCGATTAGCCTGGGGATTAGTTAGGTCCTCTTACATGGTTATGGGGTTACAAGGGGACAGAACATGGCAAAGCAACTTAACCTATAGCCAGAAAAGAGGGAGAGGGAGGGAGGGAGGGAGAGAGAGAGAGGGAGAGAGAGAGAGAGAGAGAGAGAGAGAGAGAGAGAGAGAGAGACAAAAAAATAGGAAATTGCAGCTGGAATCCAATGGCTGATATTTCTCAGGAATGCTTTACAAGCCAATGTTTCACCACACACACAATTTCCAGGGAGCAACACAAAGTATCGTGAAGTGCCCTGTGGGTGCATACCTCGGCTGCACCTTTCCATGAGCGCGAGGCCTCTTCAAGTTCTGTGAGGGGCCCCAGCTCTGTGTTTTGAGAGCGGCTATTGCTGCACCGCTCTTGAGCTTGTGCCAGAGCCTCTGCCAGGCAGGACTGTGCCACAGGCTGGACCTTCTGCAAGGCCTGTGACAGAAACTGAAAATGGACCTGCATCACCGTGAGGAAGCACCGACCCAGCACCTGAAAGAGAGAACATGACAGTTACAGCATACATCAGGCCAAAGAACAGTCACCACTGAGTTTAGACATTTGAGATTCAGAGTGTATCAAACAATATCAGAACCTTCAAGGCAGGAAAACAACATGCGCATGGCTCCACGGTTGTTTAAAAACTACGAATAACATATATCTGGTAACTAATTAGCATTCTGTGGCAGATAAGAACACCCAAAGATAAACTAGTTGGATCACCAAGAAAGTCTTTATGTGTGTGTCTTTTCAAACTTAATAGTGCTTGAAAAAAAATTTAAAGTGAAAAATATAACAATGCTAAAATACCCTCGGCCATATGACCATACTCTTCTTTATAATTTGCAGTTGTTTAATTGGTATCCCAGTGCAAACACACACACACACACACAATTATTAAGACCATGTTGTCTCATTTACAATTTGTAAATGTTCAATCAAGCCCCTCTATTTTGATAATTTCACAAGGACTACAATGCATTTATGATTTACTGTGTTATCTGTGTATTATTGATTTTTATTATTTTATTTTATTTTTATTTTTTATTATTATTATTATTACACTTGCACGACTTTGATGCACACACTGTCATGCAGGAAAGTAAACTCGTCGGCGCTGGCACGTGCAATTGCGCACAGAGAATTTTGAAATATTCAATGTCATAGTGACCAACATGTCATAAATGTCGTGCAACAAACGTGAAGTGGTATTGAACTTTGCGCAATCTACTCACCAGCACTACTGAAATGTTACTGCTGAAACACAACAAAAGGATCATTTACCACCTGCAAATTAATCTCCACTATGAAATTTTTCATGTCTCTATTTTAGGAGTAAGTATCCTGCGACTTGGGCAGTTTTACCTTCTTCAGTTACAAATCAAGAATAGATATATGTTTTAAAGTGATGGCTGTAAAAAAGGAGCTCACCATATATTGGATGGAAATGTGAAACAAGTATTTATATTTGGAAAGAGAGAAACCCAAGCTTAAAGTGATTGTTGTGCAGTTAGCAAAATAAGAGAAACAAGACACCACATGGTCCACACTGTGGTCACAAGGTTTTCTTTTTCAAGTACGCCTGAAAATATCTCAAGGGAGAGTGTGTAAAGGCAGAAATATGTTTAATTTTGATGACAGCCAGCAACAACAAGAGACGGCAGTTTTAGGCTTGAACACCAGAAAGCTTCAGTGTTTCTGCTTCAATCCCCCACAAGGCCCATTGGTACTTGCCGGGCAAAAGGCAAAAGCTAAAGTGACATGCTTATTATATATATGAAACCTAGCATAGTCCTGCAAAAGCATGACCACTGGTTTAAATAATTAACTTTTAAAAAATACATAAATTTCTTTTTTTTTCCCTGTGTAATGTCTCTTATCAGTGAGTGGGTATATCACATGAGCATATTAAAAAAGAAAACCCAAAGACCAGGATCACTCAGTTTCAGTATCACTAACCTCTCTGCTGTTAACCACATGGGTGCAAAACATACATTTGGGTATAAACAAAATTTGAGGTGCATATGGATATGTATTGTCAGAATACCCTCAGCCATCACTGGCAGAAGTGAAGATCCATATGTACCCACTATTTCCTTGCACGTTTGACTCCAGGCCCTCCTGTCAATCATTTCAAAACAAGAGACTGGGACAAACATGGCCCGAGGGCGACATTTTAACAGCCCCAATTCAGGCGCTGCACAATGGCTGACATAAGCCACTGTCCAACAAAATCATCTCACTATCCATTTTATCCATATTGTTACAGACTGCCTTTTTTACTTCAATTTTAGTTCCTTTCATGATCAACCAATCACAGCTTTAAAAAAAAAAATATCTAGAAACAGAGTCGGCCACACCTCCTTTCTAAGGACAAAGTTTATTTCTCTCTCTCATTGCCAAAATTATTTGGAGCATTTTCTTGAATCCTTCCTAGTCTTTGCTATGAATTTTTAGGCTAAGGAAGCAGCTCTCTGAGAAAACATTAGAAATGATTAAGTGAAAGAGGATTCACTGTATGCAAACTGACTAACAGCACAAGAGACATGCAGACTGATTGTGCAGCCTGAAGATAATGTGCATTTCCAAGTACCGTAACTCAGTGTTACAGCGCTGTCTACACCAATCACGTCAGGGAAAAAATGAAAACAGTCCAGCAGCCAGCACAAGATAATGGATAACACATGTGAATGTTGCATCCTCCAGTCGTGGAAAATATGAGAAATACGTGTAGCACAGCCAAGCTAACATTTGGCTTTTCTTAAAGTCCAAACAAGGCAAATCATGACTCAATCAACATTTAGTCGTCTACTTTATATGAACACCTGCACTGAGTCCACCAAATCTGAGAGGGCAGTCTTTCTTAGATCTAAACCTCCACTTGTGGAAGGGAGTGTGAGGCTTTTATCAGAACCAGACGTTGTGCTGCAAGTTGTCTGATCTGTGGTGGGGATGGTGTGACTTTTCTAGAATCTGTGTCCCTGAAGAATGCTATCTGGAATCAGAAACCTTTGAGAGGTGACAATGGCCCTGACCCTGGAATTCCTTAGAACTGTTTCCTTACATTGTATTTTGGCAATGCAAAACCTGAAACACATCAAAGGAGATGACTGTCTAGAGGTTCATGCAGCTTGTGACCAGAGGATCTCCTGTTTGATTCCTCTTTAGATACGAAAATAACAAAGAGACCTTGGGAAAGGTCCCTAATCCCCAGTTGTTCCTAGCGTGCAGTGTAACGCCTTGCCTAGTAGCACTCTGACATCGGTACGTCAGTTGTTTTAAAGTGTTTTGAGCATCTACATCAGATTTAAAAGTGCATCTATTCCTTTTAAAACTATACAATATGTATCTCTATACATGAGCTATGACACACTTTAGTAATGTAATTTTTATTACGAAACAATGCGATTCAATACATTGCAATCCATTACAATTTTTTGTTTAATGTGAACATTTATTTTCCATGATGAATTAGAATAAGTTAAAAGCATGAAATATAACGCAATGCTAAAATACCCTTGGCCATATGAGCCTTGTGTTCTTTATAATTTGCAGTTGTTTAAAGATTAATAAGATCCTATTGTCTTACATGTTCAATAAAGTCCCTCTATTAATCAGTCAATCAAAAATCTGCAGGAGGCTTTGCACGTGCATGTACATGAGCTTTTGACAAAAGCGGAAGTTATGCAAATCAAGGAATATTTGTCGATCACCCTCTGTGAATCGGCAGAAGATAGCTTGCACACTAATACCACAAAATGTCTTATCAGGTTACAAAAAGAACGTTTTCAGTTTTAGAAGTGTTTATTTCTCACTATCTTTTACATAATACATGACAACGAGGATATATTATTGTCTCAATTGTCTTAATATTTGTAAATGCACGCAGGGTGATCTACAAATAATCATTGATTTGCAAATGTGTTCACATATCCACAAATACAAATTTCATATTTGTAACTTGTAAATTGGTCTTTGCAAATAATGCTGTATTTGCAAATATAAAACTTAATTTGTAAAAAAAAAAAAAAAAAAAAATTACATTTGTAAAACTGGAAATTGTATTTGTGAACTGAGTTTCAGCATTTGTAGATAACCAATTACACGCATTCATCGCTTTCCTCTGCGACGTAATTTTGAGATATTGTTTTCGCGAAATCCACACAGATCCACAAACAAATGGCGACTGATTCACAAATACAAACTCACGCACACTGGATATCCACTAGATGGCAGTGTGGTTCCATTCATTGACGTGGCTGAAACTATATGCTCCCAGATGACTCTTTAATCGTGATCATTACTGAGTTTTTAAAATGCTTATCGCAAAGCGTTCTTTTTTTTTTTAAAGACATCATGCTTTTTTACGACATCATGCAAGTTTTATAAGTCCGCGGACTTATAAAACTGTAACACAGATACAAATCAGTTTCCTCGGATCCGCGGAGTTTCGAGGAGAATAAATGCCACTCAAAGCCTGGCTGTTGCGACAGTTGTCGTAAAGCGGGACTGGTTGGTTGCTGCGGTGACACTGTGTGGTTCCTGTGCGAAGCTTAGCTAAATGTAGCATGTAGACATCGCAAACTTTCAAGTTTTTAAAAGAAGAATTTTGCAGCATGTCTGTGTCACGGAGCACGCACAGGCGCAATGCTGTTTAATACGCTTATTTGAACCACTGCGTTAAAGAGTACAACACTAACACCCCCGCCCCCCTCCCATGATGAAATCCGCGGACACATAATTTAAAAAAATAATTGACCTTGCAGACAATATCACCACATACATACCCATCCATCAGACGCCTCCATTATGGTAATGTGAAATGATATATTCTGAAATGTCGGCCTTCTCTCATCTGGGAGCATATCGTTTCAGCCACATCAATGAATGGAACCCACACTGCCATCTAGTGGATATCCAGTGTGCGAGAGTGTGTATTTGTGAATCAGTAGGCATTGTAAGTGCGTGTAATTGGTGATCTACAAATGCTGAAACTCAATTCACAAATACAATTTCCAGTTTTACAAATGTAATTTTTTTTTTTTACAAATTAAGTTTTAGATTTGCAAATACAACATTATTTGCAAAGACCAAGTTACAAGTTACAAATATGAAATTTGCATTTGTGGATATGTGAACACATTTGCAAATCAATGATTATTTGTAGATCACCCTGCGTGCATTTACAAATATTAATTAGACAGTTTTAACCCCATAATATATTTACACACAAACGAAACAGAGTTTTGCAGCTACCTACCAGCTTGTGACGTCACCATGCCAACACCCGCAAAATAACTTCAGAGGTGTTATTAGGTTCCACAAATGGCGTTTTTGGTTTTAGAAGTGTTTATTTCTCTCTAGCTTTTACATAATATATGAGACATGCATATAAACACAAAGCAAATCGGTTTTGAAGAAACAGTCAGACGTCACGGTGCATCTCTACTCTGATTGGCTGTCATCCCCCGTCACTCAAAAACAAAGCAGAACAGATTCAAACAGAATGTCACATTTTAACCTCTTAAAACCCTTCTTAAAATATGTCAAGGTTAGCCATCTTTGAACTTGTTCAAGGTCTGTGTCCCAAGAATGTTCCCTGTGAATTTGAAGACTGTGGCAGTAATAGAACTGGACCTATGCTGTACAGACAGACAGACAGATGCCAGGTCTTCGTAATACCCGATGGCCATATGTTGACCTAGGGTAAAAAGCAGAAACCTTCAAGTTTTGGCTGCGCTGCTGCAATACAGGGGTGCTGCCTCTGCTCACCTATTGTTTCCCACTGGGGGGCATCACCACATACAGTAGCAGAAAGCACAAAACAGAAGAAGCCCAGAAGAAGCCAACTGTTAGCACAGCATAACTTTCCTGTTCTGAACCAGTATAATATTAAATTGTCAACAAAGTAAAGTTCAAACTGCTACGTTTATCTGTTATATCATCTCGCACTACTGGACATGTTGATTTTGTTTTCAGCTCAGAAGGTTAAACACTATGAACGGTCACAAGAATATCGTGTTTGAAGATATGGAAACATCAGCAAAACATGATTATTTCTATGAAGTAATAATGTTAATCTTTCCATCAACCGGTTCATGGGACTTTTAGATCAATTCAGGGGTCCTGACATCTAAGGAATCCTGTTTGTTATTACTGAGGTAGTCTATGATCAATAGATGGTTATTATTCCCCTTTGTAAAACATTAATCTCAAGAACTTTTCACATTTCTGTACCAACCTTGCCTTCTCACAATGTTAAAACAATCCCAATATCACATTTCACCACAATTAGATGAAGCATTCAAAAGATATGAGCACATATGATCATGAAACTTGCAATTGTTTCAGGGGGACGGGGCATAAAGGACAAGTATGTTATGAAGACTGGGGGTTTATTTTTCTAGTGTTTCCACTGTGCACGGGGTGGGAGTGCTTACACAATTGTCTGAGCAGAGCAACCAGAAAGGTATCTGGTTGTGGTGGATATTTCTGAGAGTCTCCTTCTGGTCTTCACTGTGTGGTTTAAGCTTACAAGCCCCGCAAATGGCCTCTAAACAATCCGTGACATTTTCATGCATATTTGGCACCCTGGACACTCTGTGCAGCCAGAAAGAAAGGCTCAGATTTTTTTTTAATGGCTTTTCCCCCCCAGAATGTACTGAAAATTTAAATAAAAGGCAATTTGGGGGGGGGGGGGGGTGTTACAATATATATACCACCATCACCCAAGCCTAAAACATAGTCCATAAAAAAAATCCATAATACATTCATTTACCAAACAGCATTCTGAGACTGAGATAGCAAAATCTTCTGGTGCAACAAACTGAAGAAATCTTGAAGGAGAGCCTGAATTAAAGGTATAGGGCCACTGAGCTTTTTAAGATTTAAGGCATAAAAGAATCTTCACTGGCAACATTATATTTTTATTTATTAGCCATTAATTAGGGGATTCATAATATGGCATTCCCCCAGGATATTTGAAAACTTTTCACTTCGGTGTGTGTGTGTATATATGCATGCAAATTTGTCTGAGGTGAGTGAGTAAAATGAGAATAAAACATGACATTCGTGCAACACTGAACTTAATTTTTAGTGGCTAACATTAGCTTAGACTTTAGCTGCAGAATCAATCACTCAGTTAAGCTGAGTGACCAGTTTATATTTGTAAACTGTTTGATACATTTTTTGTTTTTACCAAACAAATCTCCACAACAGGTTTTTATTGTTACTGCTGTGACTACAAGAACAGCCTCAACTTTAAACAACCTGGATTTATTTAAAAAAATTTTAACTATCTAATAATCAGACCTTAAAGAAAATAGCACAGCATTATTTTGTGTTTCTTTGTATTTTAAGAAATATATTTCTTCACTTGGTCACATCAGGAACATTTCAACATTTGCTGTGCAGAGAACCTTGTAAATCCAGATGCACTTCAGAACTTTTAGTGATGGAGCTGAACACCAAAACCTGAAGTCCAGAAAAATGGAGAACATCTCTCCTTTTCAAATGTGAGGAAAGTGTCTCCAAACACTCCACCAAGAGGATGAAGTTGCAGAGGAGACCTTCATCTGGTTAAATGTCCTAAGGGCCACACTCACCTGTCTTCTTTGAAAACTCACACCTGCTGCTACGTTTCTAAATAAAACAAAGGCTCTTTAAAGAGCAACTATTTTATTATTTTAAAAAGGTGTGTCCTTTAATATTTGAACATTAAATAGATGAATCATTTAACATGTCCATGAAGTCAAGGTTCAGTCAAAAAGACACTTGCACAGGTAGAAGCCCTGCCCCGTCATGCAGCATTTCAAAGATTTCACAATCACTAGAAGTCAAAATCATATTTTAGTAGTTACTATCCTGATTACATTAAAAGCAGTTACATAGTCAATGAAAATGTAATTAAATTTTGAAATGACTAAATGTTTTTTATTTCAGCATGTTTATGTCACATTGAGAAATCCTAATAGACATACTGCAATCACTGTTATATCATTTTCTATTGTGTTTATTGTGAATCTTTATATTTATTTACAGTGTCTTTTTCCTGGTTGAAATGCAGAAATGAATGAATTAATCTACCAGACTGAAAAATGTACACATTATTATTTGTCTAAAAATAAATGTCCAAGGTTTATTATCATGTTAATCAAGTAATTATCTCATCTGAAACAACAAACAAGTTATGGTTTAATTTGCAGTTGAACAAAGATTTCTAAGGAATGTTTTTTAAAGCCATTTTAATTAAAAGTTTTCTAATGTGAGAAATGTTTTTTTTTAACTTAACTACAAAATGTACCATAATCAGAAATTAAACATGAGGTTTAAAAAAAAAACAAAACACACATTTATAAGGATCTCTGAAGACTCACGGAAGACTCTGTCGTGTTCCGTGTTTTGGCTTGATACCTCGTTTCTACTGGACGTGTGAAGCTACATGTCAGTGAACAGTGGTGAAAGTTGAATCGAGTTGAACTTTGACCGTGGTGAGTTTGCCGTCTAGTGGCAGTGTATGCTCCCAGCGGAGCATCACACAAGCTCGTTCATGTTGCAGTGCAGCACTGCGATGCGGCATTTACACAGTGCTGCTCACTGAAAATAATGGGTTTTAGAGCAACGCGCACCACATTTGCGTACTCTGTGTGAAAGGCCCTTTACCCAGATCATTTCATGAACCAATCACATCATTCACAATTATTTTAGTACAAATCAGATAAAGCACAGTGTGTTTATTAATATTATGAATCATTGATATTGGAAATTTGTACAAATTGTAATCATGGTACACAGCGATTTTTTTTTTTTTTTACTTTTTTTTTTGTGGTTGGCAGGTGACTGACAGACTCGTCCGTCCAGGGTGGCCCCAACTGATTCCAAGAGCAGGCAAAGCACCCTACAGCCCCCCCATGATGCTGGGTCAGAATTCCCCTGAGATAAATATGTTCCCAGCATTAAAATGAGCTGTAATTTTACAAGACATTTCAAAAATAAACTGACATTATACTGCTTGGATTTCAGGAGAAACCGAATTTTGTCAGTTTATGAAATTTGGGTGACAATCTAGCTTTAATATTACAAGTGTACAGCCATGGGCTTTTTTAAGATTTAACTCATAAAAAGAGTTGTCTGTGTCACCACTATTATTTTATTTATAAGCATTTAAATAGGGAATTCATAATATGACATTGCCAATGTGATCGAAATTCACGTCGTCTAGAAAATAAATAAATTAAATAGTTCCCCTAAAAGGGAAAAAATAATTCAAACGAACAGACTGCCTTGAACTACATGCGGTGTTGACCCATACAGTCTATAACAGCAATTTCATAGCTCATGTAGGACCTTCCCCAATTTGTGCAAGGGATGTTGGGAAGCACAGGGTGGCAACACGTTATATGCTTGGATTTCAATAGAAACTAAATTTTGTCAGTTTTGTGAAATTTTAAAGGTCATATACACATTGTACACGATCAGGTGTACCATGTTTGGTGCACCCAGGTCAATTTTATAATACCATTTTAGAGCAATAATTTTGTGATGGAATAATAGTCTGCTACCTTAGGAATCAGGGTGCAAAATTTCAGAGCACAAGGTGCAACGGATCTTCTTCTATGCAATCACAAACGAGGCAAAATAGGTTCTTTTTTCTCTCTTTTTGTCTATGGCCACTACACATAAAAGTTAACAGATTCGAATAAAATATTTCTCAATAATATCTTTATTTACATAAAGAACTGGCATGTAATTTAATCAGTAAGCATATCCAAAAGCTTAAGTACTAAAAGTATTTCATAACTGAATAGCATCTGAGAGCCCCACAAACAAGTTCATCTATTTGTTGATCAAGTAACCAAAAGTGCCTCAATTCTATACATATGTACAACCCCTGGCAAAAATTATGGAATCACCGGCCTCGGAGGATGTTCATTCAGTTGTTTAATTTTGTTGAAAAAAAGCAGATCACAGACATGACACAAAACTAAAGTCATTTCAAATGGCAACTTTCTGGCTTTAAGAAACACTATAAGGAATCAAGAAAAAAAATTGTGGCAGTAACGGTTACTTTTTTAGACCAAGCAGAGGGAAAAAAATATGGAATCACTCAATTCTGAGGAAAAAATTATGGAATCATGAAAAACAAAAAAACTCTCCAACACATCACTAGTATTTTGTTGCACCACCTCTGGCTTTTATAACAGCTTGCAGTCTCTGAGTGACAAACAGTACTCTTCATCAATCTGGCTCCAACTTTCTCTGATTGCTGTTGCCAGATGAGCTTTGCAGGTTGGAGCCTTGTCATGGACCATTTTCTTCAACTTCCAAAGATTTTCAATTGGATTAAGATCCAGACTATTTGCAGGCCATGACATTGACCCTATGTGTCTTTTTTGCAAGGAATGTTTTCACAGTTTTTCCTCTATGGCAAGATGCATTATCATCTTGAAAAATGATTTCATCATCCCCAAACATCCTTTCAATTGATGGGATAAGACAAGTGTCCAAAATATCAACGTAAACTTGTGCATTTATTGATGATGTAATGACAGCCATCTCCCCAGTGCCTTTACCTGACATGCAGCCCCATATCATCAATGACTGTGGAAATGTACATGTTCTCTTCAGGCAGTCATCTTTATCTCATTGGAACGGCACCGAACAAAAGTTCCAGCATCATCACCTTGCCCAGTGCAGATTCGAGATTTATCACTGAATATGACTTTCATCCAGTCATCCAGTCCAGGATTGCTTTTCCTTAGCCCATTGTAACCTTGTTTTTTTCTGTTTAGATGTTAATGATGGCTTTCGTTTAGCTTTTCTGTATGTAAATCCCATTTCCTTTAGGCGGTTTCTTACAGTTCGGTCACAGACGTTGACTCCAGTTTCCTCCCATTCATTCCTCATTTGTTTTGTTGTGCATTTTCGATTTTTGAGACATATTGCTTTAAGTTTTCTGTCTTGACGCTTTGATGTCTTCCTTGGTCTACCAGTATGTTTGCCTTTAACAACCTTCCCATGTTGTTTGTATTTGGTTCAGAGTTTAGACACAGCTGACTGTGAACAATCAACATCTTTTGCAACATTGCGTGATGATTTACCCTCTTTTAAGAGTTTGATAATCCTCTCCTTTGTTTCAATTGACATCTCTCGTGTTGGAGCCATGATTCATGTCAGTCCACTTGGTGCAACAGCTCTCCAAGGTGTGATCACTCCTTTTTAGATGCAGACTAATGAGCAGATCTGATTTGATGCAGGTGTTAGTTTTGGGGATGAAAATTTACAGGGTGATTCCATAATTTATTCCTCAGAATTGAGTGAGTCCATATTTTTTTCCCTCTGCTTGGTCTAAAAAAGTAACCGTTACTGACTGCCACAATTTTTTTTCTCGATTCCTTATAGTGTTTCTTAAAGTCAGAAAGTTGCCATTTTAAATTACTTTAGTTTTGTGTCATGTCTGTGATCTACTTTTTTTCTACAAAATTAAACAACTGAATGAACATCCTCCGAGGACGGTGATTCCATAATTATTGCCAGGGGTTGTACATTCAAGAATGCTTTGTTTCCTTAGTTCTACAATTAATTACTTTGTAATGATATGGTGATGTGTACGGAAAGTCTAAATGTATGTTAACGTGAAGGTATTTGATAGTGTCCGTAGACAATGATATCTGTACCACTATATTGTCAAAAGGTCCATAATACTGTCGAACGTGCTTGTTTGAATATAAAACTCAGTAAAATGTAACCATACAACCTTCACAGTTGTTAAACAACCATCAAATACAGAAATACGTCAGATTTTAAATAATACAATCCAACTTTCTCACACTGTCCAGTTGAGGACAACTCAAAGTATTCAAACCCAAAATGTGTTTTTATGTGACATATTTAATACAACCCCTGGCAAAAATTATGGAATCACCGGCCTCGGAGGATGTTCATTCAGTTGTTTAATTTTGTAGAAAAAAAGCAGATCACAGACATGATAAAACTAAAGTCATTTCAAATGGCAACTTTCTGGCTTTAAGAAACATAAGAAATCAGGAAAAATAACTGTGGCAGTCAGTAACGGTTACTTTTTTAGACCAAGAGGGGAAAAAAATATGTAATCATGAAAAACAAAAGAACGCTCCAACACATCACTAGTATTTTGTTACACCACCTCTGGCTTTTATAACAGCTTGCAATCTCTGAGACATGGACTTAATGAGTGACAAACAGTACTCTTCATCAATCTGACTCCAACTTTCTCTGATTGCTGTTGCCAGATCAGCTTTACAGGTTGGAGCCTTGTCATGGACCATTTTCTTCAACTTCCACCAATGTTTTTCAATTGGATTAAGATCCGGACTATTTGCAGGCCATGACATTGACCCTATGTGTCTTTTTGCAAGGAATGTTTTCACAGTTTTTGCTCTATTGCAAGATGCATTATCATCTTGAAAAATGATTTCATCATCCCCAAACATCCTTTCAATTGACGGGATAAGAAAAGTGTCCAAAATATCAACGTAAACTTGTGCGTTTATTGATGATGTAATGACAGCCATCTCCCCAGTGCCTTTACCTGACATGCAGCCCCATATCATCAATGACTGTGGAAATTTACATGTTCTCTTCAGGCAGTCATCTTTATAAATCTCATTGGAACGGCACCAAACAAAAGTTCCAGCATCATCACCTTGCCCAATGCAGATTCGAGATTCATCACTGAATATGACTTTCATCCAGTCATCCACAGTCCACGAATGCTTTTCCTTAGCCCATTGTAACGTTGTTTTTTTCTGTTTAGGTGTTAATGATGGCTTTCGTTTAGCTTTTCTGTATGTAAATCCCATTTCCTTTAGGCGGTTTCTTACAGTTCGGTCACAGACGTTGACTCCAGTTTCCTCCCATTCGTTCCTCATTTGTTTTGTTGTGCATTTTCGATTTTTGAGGCATACTGCTTTAAGTTTTCTGTCTTGACGCTTTGACGTCTTCCTTGGTCTACCAGTATGTTTGCCTTTAACAACCTTCCCATGTTTGTATTTGGTCCAGAGTTTAGACACAGCTGACTGAACAACCAACATCTTTTGCAACATTGCGTGATGATTTACCCTCTTTTAAGAGTTTGATAATCCTCTCCTTTGTTTCAATTGACATCTCTCGTGTTGGAGCCATGATTCATGTCAGTCCACTTGGTGCAACAGCTCTCCAAGGTGTGATCACTCCTTTTTAGATACAGACTAACGAGCAGATCTGATTTGATGCAGGTGTTAGTTTTGGGGATGAAAATTTACAGAGTGATTCCATAATTTATTCCTCAGAATTGAGTGATTCCATATTTTTTTCTCTCTGCTTGGTCTAAAAAAGTAACCGTTACTGACTGCCACAATTTTTTTTCCTGATTTCTTATAGTGTTTCTTAAAGCCAGAAAGTTGCCATTTGAAATGACTTTAGTTTTGTGTCATATCTGTGATCTGCTTTTTTTCTACAAAATTAAACAACTGAATGAACATCCTCCAAGGCCGGTGATTCCATAATTTTTGCCAGGGGTTGTACAATATGTGTTTTATCACAAAGTAACTTTTTAATGAATTGTCTAACAATGACATTTTTCAAGTTTCAGCTGCATGACATCGACAAGAATGAGCTGGTCAAAGACCATATGTCTGAAAAATACAAAAATGAGCATTATTCATCAACATAAACATTGACTTCTATGTTATTTTATTATGTTTGTAGGTAAAGTAGCTACACATATTTTTTCCTCTGCTCCAAAATAACAATGAAAATCACCTGAAGTTAAGACTAATAAAGATGTGTAACATGTACAAGAATGGTAAATTAACCCAGTTTTCACAGACATGACTGCAACAGCCTAAACTCATACCTCAATCAATTATCAGGCACACTATGCACAAAAGCACTTTTCAAAATCATGTATAACAATATGTTTTAAACAATAGTTCACCTGATTGTGTACACTGCGACAGCTTTAATTTACTGAACAGATTACATGCTTATACCAACATTAATTTGTGCACATACTTATCTCCCACATAACCAAACCACGGCACGTTGTAGTGCACGTGTACAGTGCATCCATAAAGTATTCACAGCGCTTCACTTGTTCTACATTTTATGTTACAGCCTTTTTCCAAAATGGATTAAATTCATTTTTCCCTCAAAATCCTACTTACAACACATTAATAACAATATGAAAGAAGTGTTTGTGAAGTTTTTGCAAATTTGTTAAAAAAAAAAAAAAAAAAAAAAAAAAATTTAAATAAATCACCTGTACGTAAGTATTCAAACCCTTTGCCCAACAGGTTGTTGATGCCCCTTTGACAGCAATTATAACCTCAAGTCTTATTGATATGATGGCACAAAATTGGCAGACCTATCTTGGGCAGTTTTGTCCATTCCTCTTTGCAGCACCTCTCAAGCTCCATCAGGCTGGTTGGGAAGCATCGGTGCACAGCCATTTTCAGATCTCTCCAGAGATATTCAGTCAGATTCAGGTCTGGGCTCTGGCTGGGCCACTCAAGGACTTACACAGAGTTGTCCTGAAGCCATTCCTTTGATATCTTGACTGTGTGCTCAGGGTCATTGTCCTGCTGAAAGATGAACCCTCGCCCCAGTCTGAGGTCAAGAGCGCTCTGGAGCAGGTTTTCATCCATGATGTTGTTGTGCGTTGTACGTTGTTGCATTCATCTTTCCCTCAATCCTGACTAGTCTGGTTTCTTCCAACAGGAAGCCTGGAGTTCACGCCAGAGAGCTCAATCTTTGTCTCATCAGACCAGAGAATTTTGTTTCTCATGGTCTGAGAGTCCTTCAGGTGCTTTTTAGCAAACTGCAGGCAGGGTGCCATGTGCCTTTTACTAAGGAGCAGCTTCCATCTGGCCACACTACCATAAAGACCTCGTTGTTGGATTGCTGCTGAGATGGTTGTCCTTCTGGAAGAATCACCTCTCTCCACAAAGGAATGCAGGCACTCTGACAGCGTAACCATTGGGTTCTTGGTCACAGGAGGCCAGCTCTACGAAGAGTCCTGGTGGATCTGAACTTCTTCCATTTATGGATGATGGAGGCCACTGTGCTCATTGGAACCTTCAAATCAGTAGACATATTTCTCTATCCTTCCCCAGATTTGTGCCTCGACACAATCCTGCCTCAGACGTCTACAGACAATTCCTTTGACTTCATGCTTGGTTTGTGCTCTGACATGCACTGTCAACTGTGGGACATTATATGTAGACAGGTGTGTGCCTTTCCAAATCATGTCCAGTCAACTAAAATTACTCCAAGCAGACTCCAATTAAGTTGTAGAAACATCTCAAGAATGATCAGTGGAAACAGGATGATTTCTTAGGTTAGGTTTCAGTATATATATATATATATATATATATATATATATATATATATATATATATATACATACACACGAGGTCTGTCCAAAAAGTATCAGACCTTTTTATTTTTTTCAAAAACCATATGGATTTGAATCATGTGTGCTTGCATGAACCAACCTTCATGCGCATGCGTGATTTTTTTCACGCCCGTCGGTTGCATCATTCGCCTGTGAGCAGGCTTTGTGTGAGCACTGGTCCTCCCCTCTCGTTGGATTTTCATTGCGAGGTGGAACAATTTGGAGCTTTGCTGCATCAAATTTTCCAGAAACTGTGAGAGACAGCCAGGTGGAAACCATTCAGAAGATTCAGACGGCTTTCGGTGACGATCCTATGGGCATCACACAGATTAAGGAGTGTTACAACCGGTTTAAAGACGGCGCACAATGGCGGAGGGTGCGCCATGCTCCGAGCGGCCATCGACAGGCTGAAATGACCAGATCATTTCCAAAGTGAACGCTGTGCTGATCCGGGACGTCGTCTGACTACCAGAGAAATTGCAGAAGAGGTGTACATCAGCACTTTTTCAGCGCATTCCACTGTTACAGGAGATTTTGTAATGAAAGACGTGCGGAAGTTGGAAGTCTCACAGGACATGTTGTGACATGCCCAGCTCTTACGCAATTCCTCGGATACTCACTCGACTGAAAAGCCACCGAAAGCCGTTTGAATCTTCCGAATGGTTTCCACCTGGCTGTCTCTCACAGTTTCTGGAAAAATTTGATTCAGCGCTGCTCCAATCGTTCAGACATTTTCCTCGAAATGAAAATCCAACAAGGGGGGAGGACCAGTGCTCACTCAAAGCCTACTCACAGGCGAATGATGCAACCGACAGGCGTGAAAAAACTCACGCATGCACACGAAGGTTCAAGGTTGGCTCATGCAAGCACACGTGATTCAAATCCAAAAGGTTTTTGAAAAAAATAAAAAGGTCTGATACTTTTTGGACAGACCTCGTATATATATATACACGAGGGCTGTCAAAGTTACGGTCCTTTTCATATGTTTTTACGTCAGACATGCTTGAACCCTCGTGCGCATGCGTGAGTTTTTCCACGCCTGTGGGTGACGTCATTCACCTGTGAGCACTCCTTGTGGGAGGAGTCGTCCAGCCCCTCGTCGGAATTCCTTTGTCTGAGAAGTTGCTGAGAGACTGGCGCTTTGTTTGATCAAAATTTTTTCTAAACCTGTGAGACACATCGAAGTGGACACGGTTCGAAAAATTAAGCTGGTTTTCAGTGAAAATTTTAACGGCTGATGAGAGATTTTGAGGTGATTCTGTTGCTTTAAGGACTTCCCACGGTGCGAGACGTCGCTCAGCGCGCTCAGCCGCCGTCGTCAGCCTGTTCAAGCTGAAAACCTCCACATTTCAGGTTCTATTGATCCAGGACGCCGTGAGAGAACAGAGAAGTTTCAGAAGAAGTCGGTTTCAGCATTTTATCCGGATATTCCACTGTTAAGGGAGATTTTTTTTAATGAAAGACGTGCGGACGGGTCCGCGCGTCGGGACGCAGCCGACGCGACGCTCCGCCACAGGAAAAACACCTCTGTTGAAAGCCTTAAGGACAAGTTGGAACATGTCCTGCCTGTTAAACAATTTCTCATATACTCACTCCACTGAAAGCCATCAAAAGCCGCCTGGATTTTACAAATGGTTATCAACACGGAGGTGTTTTTCCTGTGCCGCCGCACCGCGTCGGCTGTGTCCCGACGCGCGGATCCGTCCGCACGTCTTTCATTAAAAAAATCTCCTTTAACAGTGGAATATCCGGATAAAATGCTGAAACCGACTTCTTCTGAAACTTCTCTGTTCTCTCACGACGTCCTGGATCAATAGAGCCTGAAATGTGGAGGTTTTCAGCTTTAACAGGCTGACGACGGTGGCTGAGAGCGCTGAGCGACGTCTCGCACCGTGGGAAGTCCTTAAAGCGACAGAATCACCTCAAAATCTCTCATCAGCCGTTAAAATTTTCACTGAAAACCAGCTTAATTTTTCGAACCGTGTCCACTTCGATGTGTCTCACAGGTTTAGAAAAAAGTTTGATCAAACAACGCACCAGTCTCTCAGCAACTTCTCAGACAAAGGAATTCTTACAAGGGGCTGGACGACTCCTCCCACAAGGAGTGCTCACAGGCGAATGACGTCACCGACAGGCGTGGAAAAACTCACGCATGCGCACGAGGGTTCAAGCATGTCTGACGTAAAAACATATGAATGAAATCCATATAGTTTTTGAAAAAAATATAAAGGACCGTTACTTTATTGACAGCCCTCGTATATATATATATACATACATACACACACACACACACATTTGCACGCACTAGTTTAGTTTATTTTCCTAGTCAGCACCTCTACCTGGATGTGTATTCTGTATTTGTCTTTTTATTACAAATTGGGGCATACTACCAATTTGTGAACAAGCTCAACAAATCTCCCACCTCAACAATAAAATACAGGCCCACTTTTGAAAACATTTTAAAGCCTTTTTTCATACTATAGTAATAATAACTAGCATTATACAACTTTGAAAAATTAATAATAGAATATTAAAATATATAAAAAATAGTAGAACGATGTTAATATATTGTAATATTTCAGGAATACAGTCTGGACCATGATGACTTTAGAACCAAGTTTGGTTTTGACAGATTTATTGTTAACATCAGAAATTAAAAAATTAAGTAATCATGATGGGCATATATTTGTTTGCATTTCTTATTGAGCTAGTGTCGACCACATGTATGCACCTGAAAACAGAAGATGTACCACTGTTAATACAATATACATAAATATTGTAATCATTCATTATTTACAACATGCAGCAAGACCATTGTTGGCCCATACATTGCTACAAAAAACTGATTGTTTTTATGAGTGAGCCTTTTGGCCCATACATATTTGTACCCAGGAACATTCCTGCATTATGCTGAACATTTTTCTCCTTACCAACATAATATTATAGTGGACTGGCAGTAAAGGGGGGGGGGGGGGGGGGGGGGTTCAGAGGTTAATACAGCTAATACACTGGAATAAGGCCACTATAAAGTGTTTCTCTTTCTCCACTTTGACAAATGTGCCCTTCATGCCCAGGCCCAAGTGTGAATGCCAAGCATGCGGTCTAAACTTTTACAGACTTGGGCTTCCTCTAATATTAATTTTTGCATATCCAAGACCACAGAGAGTCAGATTTACCAACTGCAGTGCAAAAGCGTTTCCTGTTTTGGGTTCAGCCACATCCACTGAGGCCCTACAGTCTCTTGACCACAGCCATCTACGCGCTCTCCACAAAAACCCATAATCTTTGGCTATATATTGCTGTTAGGGTTGAAACGACACATCAGTAAACTCAAGTAATAAATGTAATCTGAGAATTTTTGTCCTTGTGGTACTAGTTCATTCAAGGAACCCTTATACACTGGAGCAGCAAGCACACGGACAATATTCACTGACGCGCCATGATCCATGTGCTGTCTCGAAAATCTTGAAGGACTTTAAATGTTTATTTGTATTTTTCAAACTACTGCCAGCAAAGGCTGTATTTCTTATTTAAATATGTTAGAGTTACGACTCATGGATTACATCATAGAAGTGAGGGTTAGTAGTGCACCACAATTAACTGAATTTTCAATGTCATCATAACATATGAGCAGAAACAATGAACACATGGCAAAAGACTCCCGAAGATGCAATGAGTAAGAGAAATCATTTATATGCACAGTCCATAACATGAGGAAACTTTTGACCTGGAAGTGCTGGTGTTCAATGTTTATACAGGAAGTAGATAAAGTGGGAAGCTGGTAGAAGGAGTTCAACATTTGTGTTTTCAGGTAAACTATGGTATGTCAGTGGAAAAGGAAGACCCAGACATTACTTTGGGTGATTTTGAAAGGCAGACAGTGATTACAAGACACTCCAAGAAAAATTTGTTGCCTGAAGATGGACAACTGATATGAGCAAAAACTGACTCAAACAAGTGGAGGACTGCCAAAAACGACTGATGAGAAGGACGAGTGATTCAACTGTGGTTGAAACAAGTGATTTCAAGGTGATGATGTTCATCTTATGTACAAATTATTAGAGTTGGCTGCTGAACACCATATCGCTAGTCAGAATGTCCTGGGTGTTCATACGTGAAATTCTGCCTGAAAAGGCCATGGGAGGATGCACGACCACATGGCCAATGTTGCATTTTCTGAAACGTCGATACATCTGTACATTTCAATAGAATGTTTGATTTCATCACAAATAACTCACCCACTAAGTGCCAGATCCATTCCACGCAACTCTCATACTGCCATCACTCCAATTCACATAGTCATACAACTACTACTGATTTAAAAAGGAAAAAAAAGTGCTTGCATGTGTAAAATAATTAAAACACACACACACACACACACAAAAAAAATATATATATATAGTATTATTATAATTCCACATGCAAACCAAAAGTTAATGTGGGTCACCGGGTACATTTACAGAACTCAGGAAAGAAAAATGATCACTGATGAAGTAGGTAAGTTGTAAGAAGTGGTTTAAAAAAAAAACTTGACAATGTGCCAGGGTCACAAAATTAATGTAAGGCAGGCATTTACTCAACTTTAGTTAAAAATTCATTAAACTTAAGGTAGCCTTTCATTTAAAAATGGGGTTAGGCCGCATTCCAATGTGCGCATACCATAGGTCTGTGTCTTAGTTCATGTAACTTGTAGGTTGTTTTAACTAGCTACATATATTAGCTGTGGGCATGGATGCAAATAGTTGTGTTGAATTCACAACATGAAAACACCGCCTATATGAACAAAGCAGCAGGCGAGGACTCACGCTCTTCTTTATCATGTTATGTTACTAATTTCAGTCATAGCTTGGTAGCTTATCTATACTGATTCAGTTTATTGATATTTTTGTGTCCAGCCACATACATCAATGTTCGCCGCTCTTACTGGTTATGGGTCTACCAAATTGTGCCGTCATTACGACTATTTGTGCTATGCCAGGCTAAAGAAATACGCACCTCAACTTCCTTGAAACAGCAAAAAGAAAGGGGCAAGGGGGAAAAAGGATCAAAACAGGATCCAGTTTTGTTTGTAATGAGGAATGAGCAGGCTCAGAGGGGCTCCAATGTTCCAACCGCTAATTTGAGCAGAAAAAATACCATGGTCACCAAGGTGGCTGTGTTTCCAGAGTTGCCTGTGTGATGGTGAACTGAACACCACAAGCCCACCTCTCTAACTTCCAGGCTACGACCTCTCAAATCCCAGGTCAAAACAAGAAGGCTAGACACATAGCTACAGAACTTCCTTTTGTTGCCTTAGAAGAGTCACGTTAACAAGAAACACACATCTGAGGGTCAAAACAATGTGAAGTATAAAACTACAGACCACCTCCTATCCATATCTAATGACATCGTATTTGTATCTGTAGCCATCTGGGAGGAGTCGTGTTAACAAGGATTTGTGATGAAATGAAAGATGGATGGACAAACCTGCACCGCTTGTGATGCCTCGTGTCAGTAGCAAACAACAAAACCGACATGAGAGAAAAACCATGCGGATGCTTTGCACATGAGTCTCCAAAATTCCAGTCAACTCTCAGGAAAGATTATGCATTTCACACATCAGCAAATTTTGCACTGTGGAAACACACTGTGGTATTCAGCATGATAAAAGATGACGTTTGCTCTCACAACCCCAATGTTTTTCACACCTCTCCCTCAGATCCTGTCACCAGCTTGATACTGGGAGTGAAAATACCTTTTGAGCCAGGAAACACTGGGTTGTCTTAAGCACTTTAGCAACAGTGTTGGAAAACAAGCCATGTTTAAATAAACATGATTAAGTATGTCATTCTGAATTGCAATGCCTTAGGTTGTGAACTTAACTAATTCTATCCAGGAAAACAAACAATAGCCTTGAATGTCAAGAGCCTTCCTGTTTCAAGGCAACAGACGGGAGACAGTCATCCTTGCTAAGTCAATACATTGTGTACATACTGCCACAAATAAACGAGTTCTACAACTGTTTGACTTGAAACAGCACGCAGTTCTTGGTGGGAACCTACCTCAACATCCTGCAGGGTGAAGTCATTCTGATCTTTGAAGTTGGCAGCACCAGCACTCAGCTCCATCAGCATTTTGGCGATCTCTGGCTTTATTGCTGCAGTCAGCCTGCTGGCCGCCTCCATGACGTGTTCCTGCACGTCTTTCAGTTGCATAGCTGCTTTGGAATAGTGAGAGTTCCTGAACACACTGCTGAACAAGTCTGTGAGAAAGGCGCTGGCACGGCAGAACACATTGAGGGCATCTAAGTATTTGGAGATGCCTTGCTGGATGTCAGCGACGGCGGTAGTGGTGCCAGAAGGAGGTGGGTGGCAGCTGCCAGGCATGCCCACTCCGGTGCCAATGGGTGAAGAGGCTGAGCAAGACGAGGCTAGCGAGGCGCTCAGGGTGCGGCTCAGCTCAGGCATCTGGTACTGCTGGTGCTGTTGCACTTTCTGCTTGGACCCGCCGAGCAAAAAGCGGCGCTTGTAGTCCATTTTACTTTCCTGCACACTACAACAATACATAGGTGGTGCTACTGCACCGGAAGCTCCCGTTTACAGTTTTGTTTGTTTTCACAAAGTGTCCCTGTCCTCTATGCAGAACACGAAACTCAACAGCTCTTGAACTGCAGTGTGAGAAAACAGTTTGGGGATTCTACTTGCACCTGCCAGATGCTCATCTCAGCAAGCCGTGCAAAAAAAACAAAAAACAACAACAACAAAAAAAAAAACAGACTGCACAGAAAATGGGTGAGGCCAAAGAAAAATGAAAAAGCCTGAGTGGATTGTTTACATGCAGCCCTGCTGCGGACATGAAAAGCCAAACTCCAAAAACAGCGCAACTCCAGATTCTCTATTTCCAGCTTTACACAAAGTGACCATGATAGGAGAGGGAAAGTGGGAAAACACTCCTTAATTTACTCAAAGTTCCAAAACATCCCAGACAATTTTAAAGTGCAGAGCTGACTTCAGAATGGGGGGAGAAAAAAATAAAATCCTTCTTCATACCGTACATGGACTATATACAATATATATACATGTAGTACATATATAAACCTATGCCAGATAGAACTTCTAAAAGTAGAAAATCTTAAAAGCTGAACGCAAAAAGCAAGATGATGCCAAGGAAAATGAGACACAAATCAACACCACAGGTGGAAAGTTATAAAAAAAAAGAAAAAAAAAAAAAAGATGATGATGATGATGTTGGAATAAACAGATGTTGCCTCGGCTCTTCAAGTGTACTGGCTGGTAGTGGAGCTGTGAAACATGATGAACGGCAGACAAACCCAGTCTGTTGTGAATCCTCTCCACAAAGCAGGACTCCGGCAGTGAACAAGTGGCCAACTGATGCCGTCTGACAGTTTGAAATCCACACCAACTCCCAAGTTTCTTCTGTCTGCTGGCTGAGGTAGGTATTACTCACTGCGGAAACAAGTGTGGTTCCAGATCTTGTTAGCCGCCTTCTGGTGCTGCAGAGTAGCGCGACAAAAAGCATGCATGTATCTGTAAGGCCGCTAGGTCATTTCCTATGAGAACAAACAACACAGAGACACAGAACAGTAAGTTAACATCATGTATTTCTCCCGTTGCTCAGGCACACAGACAAGTGTTTAGAACCTATAAACTAGAGTACCACGCTCATAGAGCGCAAACCTCCGCCAACACTACCTTCCAATTCCACAAATTTTTACCTTGGAAAAAAATGTTCAATGTAAAATCAAAAGGGCTTTTCAAAATGTCAAAATCAAACATCCGCAAAATCCACAATACAGATCAGATCTGGATCAAACTTTGTCAGGTGACAGTGAGTGCCAGTCTGCACCTCACTTTCAAATATCAGAGTGATTGGGGGCACGTTTGGTTCAGATATAATGTAAAATATGCATTAAAAGGGGTTTTCAATGTTAAATTTAAATGCTCACAAAATCTATAATCTTGACCAGATCCAGATCAAACTTTGTCAGATAAAGGATACCATCATACATAACGCTCTCAAATATGAAAGAAATTTGATCTTTCTGACCACTTTTTGAATTTTTAAAAATTCGTACAATGTTAAAGATAGGGATTTTTTTTTTCCAATTTTCCAAGAGTTTTCCTGACTTTGCCCTTTGACCTTGAAAAATCAGTTCTTGCATATCACGATATGAATCTGCACTAAAACGTTCATAACAATATATGAAAAATTGTGGGCTCCAGGCTCTTCAAAAAACAAACATGGGCGAAAACATAATCTGCTCCAACTTAGTTGGGGGAGGTTATGAAAAATAAAACAAGCACAGAAACAAAGTAAACTTTTTTTTTTTATAGAAGTTATTCAAGATTATTTACACCAATACTACTTGATTCTTTATGACTTATGGGTCATAAAGGAAAATGTTGTGCTGCCAATTCAGGTAAATTTTTCAAAAAATATTTACGAAGATCACAATTTATTTGTGAAATTGCAATAATAAAATGCTGCAAACAAAAGCCAATAGAAAAGCATTTTCCTAAATGTGTGAAATTTTAGCACATGAGAGACTTGAGCCTAAATCCTTTTTTTGTGTTCATTCCTCCACAAAAGTGTGACTGGTGACGTCCTTCAGAGTTGTCATGACTGTCTTGGTGGCTTCCCTCACTAGTCCCCTTTTGCAGTAACTCAATTTTGAGAAGTCCTCACTTCAGACAGAGTCACCATATACCACCATTCTGTTTGTATTTATTAATGACATTTAAATGAAGTTGAAAACATTTTCAGAATCCATCACCTGACTTGTCTAAACAAAAATGGCTTTTAAAGTAAATAGTGTGTCAACTATATCAAGCTATATTTAAGGTGACGTTTATTTCACCATCAAAAAGCATTTTAAAAATGAACATTTTATTAAATATTCTAATTACAAAAAATGCTAAGTTAGTATTTATTTTAAGCCTGGCAAAGTACAGTGCATCTGGAAAGTATTCACAGTGCTTTACTTTTACCACATTTTGCTGTGTTACAGCCTTATTCCAAAATAGAGCAAACTCATGTTTCCCCCCCAAAACTCTACTCACAACACCCCATAATGACAACATGAAAAAGTTGTTTATTTTTGCAAATTAATTAAAAATAAAAACTAAGATATCACTTATACGCAAGTATTCACACACTCTGCTCAATACTTTGTTGATGCACCTCTGGCAGCAATTGCAGCCTCAAGTCTTCTTGGTGCACCTGTCATTGGGCAGTTTTGCCCATTCCTTTTTGCAGCCCCTCTCAAGCTCCAACAGGTTGGATGGGAAGCATCGGTGCACAGCCATTTTCAGATCTCTCCAGAGATATTCAGTCAGATTCAGGTCTTGGCTCTGGCTGGGCCACTCAAGAACATTCAAAGAGTTGTCCTGAAACCACTCCTTTGATATTTTGGCTGTGTGCTTTAGGTCATTGTTCTGCTGAAAGATGAACCCTGGCCCCAGTCTGAGGTTAAGAGCGCTCTGGAGCAGGTTTTCATCCAGGATGTGTCTGTATATTGGTGCATTCATCTTTCCCTCAATCCTGACTAGTCTCCCAGTTACTGCTGCTGAAAAACATCCCCACAGCATGATGCTGCCACCTTCATGCTTCAGTGTAGGGATGGTGCATGGTTCCCTCCAAACATGATGCCTGGCATTCATATCAGCGAATTCAATCTTTGTCTCATTAGAGCAGAGATTTTTTTTTTCTTTTTTTCATGGTCTGAGAGTCCTTCTGGTGCCTTTTGGCAAACTTCATGTGGGCTGCCATGTCCCTTTTACTAAGGAGTGGCTTCCATCTGGCCACTCTACCACACAGTGATAAATGTGTTTTTTTTTTTTATACTTTTGCAAAAATCTAAAAAACAAAAACAAAAAAAACAAAAAAACCCTTTCACATTGTCATATGGGGAATTGTGTGTAGAATTTTGAGGGGGAAACATGAATTTCATCCATTTTGGAATAAGGCTGTAACTTAATAAAACATGGGAAAAGTGAAGCGCTGTGAATATTCTCCAGATGCATTGTAAATTAAGTTTGGCTTATTTCTGAAACATAACTAAAATGTGTAACCATTTCCCATCTTTAAAAATGTGTGTTTTTTGATGCACTCTCCCAGGGGAATCTCTCTAAACAAGAACTTCATAAAAAAGTAAAACATCTAAATTTTAACCATAATTCATCTCACTGAACTTCATTACTGCATATTTTTGCTTTCTGTAAAAATAAGCTATATTTTACGAACTGTGTATGGGGTGTTGAATCATGTTGTGAGTAAAAGACCGATCACCTCATCGGGAATGACTCAGTGGAGAGCAACGCTGTTGAACAGCCAAGAGGCTAATGGCCCGGTCACAGGGCCCACGACATTAGCTGAACGAAGGTAAAAAGTCACAAAGCCACAAATTGTTGAGCAAAAGTTGACAAATGAGCCAGCACTTCTCCCATCACCGAAAACACCAAATGAAATGAATATAAAAAAAAAAAAAATAAATAAAAAAAAAAAAAAAAAGAAGCAAACAGCAACCTTGATGCTGTGATCATTTCTGCAGCAAGTCTGTGCTCTCCACAGCCACCTGCAGCTGTGTTGATTTGTGAGAATCTACTGAATCTACTGGTACCTTGTTTCCCATGTAACAATAAGAAATATACTCAAAACCTGGATTAATCTTTTTAGTCACATAGCACTACTATTATTCTGAACACTACTGTATGCAAAGTCCCAGTTTGACCAACGAAGCTTAGTTCTGCAGCTCTATCAAGGTGAGAATAATATAAAAATAAAACGTGACATTTACTGCACTGCTGTGACGGTTTAATGATTGGCTAACATTATCTTAGCCTTTTAGCAGAGTTGATCTGAGTGAACACTTTAATATGTAAATGGTTCAGTTTCTTATTTTTAGCAAATAAAGCTACAGCTTTTTTTGGAGACCATAAAAGCTCAACTTTAAATAACTTAGTTTTTTCAGCCGTTTTTCCCGTAGTATATATATATATATATTATATATATATATAAACTGTAGTGTTTCTTTATATTTTAAGAAATATTTTTTATTTGTCCCAATCAGGAACATTTGCTGTGCAGATGTGCTTCAAAAACTTCCATTGACGAGCTGAACATCGTGAAGTCCAGTCGGAAGAAAACATCTCTGCCCTTCAAAATAGGAGTGTCTTCAAAAAAGTGTCTTCAACAACACCAGAAGTCAAAGCTGCAGAAGAGACGACCATCTGGTCCTGAGAATCCAGCATAACATCACCTGCTTCTAAATAAAAGGCTCTTTAAACAGCAACTTTTTTTTGTTTGTTTTGAAAAAAAGCTGTTTCATTTTATATTTTAACAATAAATGAATGGATCAGTAAAAATGTCCACAAAATCAAAGTTAAGTCAAAAGACATTTGCACAGGTAGAAGCTCTCCCTCCTTATTGTGCACAATTTTAAAACATTCACAATCACTAGTCAAATTCATATTTTAGAAATGACTCTGTCCTGATCACAACATTAAAGGCAATCACATACGAGCTCAATTAGAAAAGAAACCGACCTTTTTATTTTTTCAAAAACTATATGGATTTGAATCATGTGATTGCGTCAGACAAGCTTGAACCCTCGTGCGCATGCGTGAGTTTTTTCACGCCTGTCGGTTGCGTCATTCACCTGTGGGCAGGCTTTGAGTGAGCACTGGTCCACCCCCTCGTCGGAATTCCTTTGTCTGACTTCATCTTGAGAGACTGGTGCTTTGCTTGATCAAAAATTTTTCTGAAACTGTAAGGCACATCCAAGTGGACACCATTCGAGAAATTCAGACGGTTTTTGGTGAAAATTTTAACGGCTGATGAGAGATTATGGAGTGTTACTGTCGCTTTAAGGACTGCCCACGAAGCAGGACGGCGCGCCGCGCCCCGAGCCACCGTCGTCAGCCTGTTTCGAGCTGAAAACTTCCAAATTTAAGCCTCTGTTGACCCAGGACGTCGTGAGAGAACAGAGAAGTTTCAGAAGAGCTCGGGATCAGCAGTTTATCCGGACATTCCACTGTTAAAGGAGATTTTGTAATGAAAGACGTGTGGACGGATTCGCGCGTCGGCACCCAGCCGCTCATCGCGCGGCGCCACAGCAAAACACCTCCGTTGGAAGCATTACAGGACAAGTTTGAACATGCCCAGCTGTTAAACAATTTCTGAGATACTCACTCGACTAAAAGCCATCGAAAACCACCTGAATCTTACGAATGGTTATCAACACGGAGGTGTTTTGCTGTGGCGCCGCGCCATGAGTGGCTGGGTGCCAACGCGCGAATCCGTCCGCACGTCTTTCATTACAAAATCTCCTTTAACAGTGGAATGTCCGGATAAACTGCTGATCCCGACCTCTTCTGAAACTTCTCTGTTCTCTCACGACGTCCTGGGTCAACAGAGGCTTAAATTTGGAAGTTTTCAGCTTGAAACAGGCTGACGACAGCGGCTCGGGGTGCGGCGCGCCATCCTGCTCCGTGGGCAGTCCTTAAAGCAACAGTAACACTCCATAATCTCTCATCAGCCATTAAAATTTTCACCGAAAACTGTCTGAATTTCTCGAATGGTGTCCACTTGGATGTGTCTCTCAGTTTCTGAAAAATTTTGATCAAGCAAAGCGCCAGTCTCTCAGGAAGAAGTCAGACAAAGGAATTCCGACGAGGGGGGTGGGCCAGTGCTCACTCAAAGCCTGCCCACAGGCGAATGACGCAACCGACAGGCGTGAAAAAACTCACGCATGCGCACGAGGGTTCAAGCTTGTCTGACGTAATCGCACATGATTCAAATCCATATAGTTTTTTAAAAGAATAAAAAGGTTGGTTTCTTTCTAATAGACCTCATATTCTGGCGTAATTACAAGCTGAAATGACTCAATTAAAAAAATATTTCATCATGAGGTTTATGTCACAGAAGTCCTACTTTACAATTACACTGCAGTCATTGTTAAATTATCTGCTGTTGCATTTATAATAAACATTTGTATTTATTTATTACAGTGTTTGTTTTTCTGGTTGAAATGAGACATGAATAATCTACCAGACTTTCCATGTTATTCCATGTTACATGTTACATAATTTCCATGTTATTTTGTCTAAAAATAAATGTCCAAGGTTCCTTATGTTAAACAAGAAATTATCTAATCTGAAATAAGAGGTGGTTTTAATTTACAGATGAAGAAAGGTTTCTAAAGAACCTTTTATTTATTTATTTGCCATTTTAATTACAAGTGTTCTAAACTTTTTTGTTTTACAGTAATCAGAAATTTTGAGGTAAAAAAAAAATTTGCAAGGATTTTTCTTCAGAAAACCGCTCTATAAATGAGCAGTCCTGTGACACGTTTCTGTTTTGTATAGATCAGTGGTTTCTGCACTGATCTGTTTTGCAGAGATCAGTGGTTTCTGCCACTAGTCTTCCATGTTTTGGCCTGACGCATCGTTCCTACTGGACAGCGCAAAGCTACGTCATAGTTCAGAGCAGCGAAAGTAAGATTGGGTTGAACTTTGACCCCGTCAGCCTGTCCACAAGCGGCAATGCGCGCTTCCGTCAGAAGCGTCGGTTTAGCTCGGCTTTGGACTTGATGCTTCCGATGCCTCTAAAAAGCAACGCGTCTCATTGAAAATAATATTTTTTAGACAGATTTGTGACGCCTCTGATGCTTCCAACGCGTCCGGTGTGAAAGGCCCTTTAGTGCCGTGTGACCGGGGCTTAACATAAGCAGACTGACTGTGTAATCAGTCTTAAAAAAAAGGTTTCTTTACCTTTAATGAAGTAAACATGCACACATTCCCCTCAACAGGGATTTCCTCCATGCTACCAAACACTTCTAAAATTACAGTTTTGCCTGTTCAATAGTGACAAAAAGTTGTTTGATTAAAACGGCTTTGACCAGAGTAAAAAGATAAACAGAAAACTAGCTAAGAATAGAACCAAAGTTGGAAAAATGTGGGAGTTTCCCTTTAAGTGTTGCACAACTTACTGGAACAAAAATGACTGAAGAAGGGGGCTCCCAGAAAGAAAAAAATATATACATGTTTCAACATACTCAGACACACCAGTTACTTTCTATGATGTTTATTTTTATGATTGTTCATTGTCATCGCCCGGTCTACCTTGCAGACAACAAAACTGTTCATGCTGCAACAAAAATAAACTGTTTTTCTACAACTATTACTAATATAAACAGAGCACTTATTACAATAAGAAAAATATTGTGGCGATATATTAAATGTTCCAGCTGCAGATAAATTCTCTACTGATTGAAAACCACATTTCTGTAAACTTGCTGGTAACACTGTGTTACAGTTTGGTAAAAAGCTGCAGTCTAAAGTTGCACATTTCTAGACGATTACTAACACCATACCTCACAGAACGTCTCTGAAAAGAATCTAGTGTCTGGTTCAGCAGAACACAGCTGCAAAGAAATTCCTGCAAGAAGCCATTGTTGAAAGACACTGAGGGGTCTATTGAGTAAGAAATCACAATGCGCTCATTCAATCCAAAGCGTTATATGATTGTGTTTGCTCATTTGATTTTTAATATTTTATATGTCACGAGTATGAGAAATCTGACTCCACGTCTAACTAATGCTACATTCACATGTTGGCTGCAAGCAGCAGAAAGTAAACAGGATGTTCCATCGTTTTCATTGAAACGACAACAGAAAATTATTCCACAACTGGCCGTGAGTGCGGTAACTGGTCACTGTGACAGCACTTGCTGTCAAAAGTCAAAAATTGCAAATTTTAGCTACAAGGACAAACCAGATGTTTTATCTTTAAGAATGTCCATGCATTCATTTTCTATACCCGCTGACTCCAATCAAGGGTTATAGGGGACTGGAGCCTATACCAGCAGTCACAGGGTGTGCCCCAGTTTACTCTGCAACAACTGAATTACATGTATTGTTGCATAAATAAACCATTAGTACTTAAGCATTTTTCTCATTTTTATGGCAGCATGAGACATCTCAACAGTACCGTCACACCATGAACATGCACACGCATTCAACATTCTCTCTCTGTGCCACTTTTAGACTATTGTGTGACTTCACTGAGAACACCACTGCAGAGAAAGGAAGAGCAACACATGGAGGGAGTGATAAAACCTAAAATTCAACCGACAGAGGCACTGCAAAGTAGGTGGACAGTGATCATAGACAGTACGTGTAACTTCCATTAGTTATGGCTGCCAACATTCTTCTGAACTTCAGGCTTCACTTCCTTTCACAGACAGAGGGTCAACAACCATGCTTCCCATGTTAGATAGACATGCTTCCCACTTTATCCCTTCTTTTACATACAGGCATGTTGACAGCAAACACATTATGCACATTATACAACCTGAATAACACATATACACTTCTACCAGAATTACTCATTTAGCTTTCTGGGCAACTTTTGTGACTACAAAACAGAAGCTGCTTGTTGAAGTACCCAATATGGACTTAAAGTAAATGAGGAACTCAAGCAATTCAAGAAACAAAAACAACACTGTAGCAAATATCTCCCTCCATGGGGTTGTTCTTCTACTAGTAATATTATCAGTTATCAAGTTGTTCACCAATGAATATGGCTTTATACACCCTGAAGAAAACCATACACCCTGAGGCTGAAGGGTATATGGTTTAACGTGTATGGTTTTCTGAAGGGTGTAAAAAGCCATATTCATTGGTAAAACAACTTGATAATAATTTTATCATATACGAGGTCTCTTAGATAATAAACCGACCCTTTTATTTTTTTTTTTAACTATATGGATTTGAATGACATGCGATTACACCAATCATGCTTGAACCCTTGTGCGCATGCGTGAGTTTTTTCACGCGTGTCGGTGACGTCATTTCCCTGTGGGCAGGCCTTGAGTGAGATGTGGTCCCGCCCTCTCGGCTGAATTCCTTTGTTTCACACGCTGCTCGAGACGGCGCGCGTTGCTTTATCAAATTTTTTCTGGACCTGTGAGGAATATCCGAGTGGACACTATTCGAGAAATTAAGCTGGTTTTCTGTGAAAAGTTTAACGGCTGATGAGAGATTATGGGGTGTTTCTGTCGGTGTAAGGACTTCCCACGGAGCGGGACGTCCTGCAGCGCTTCCAGGCGCTGTCGTCGGCCTGTTTCGAGCTGAAAACATCCTAATTTAAGGCTTAATTCACCCAGGACATCGTGAGAGAACAGAGAAGATTCAGAAGAGGCTGGCATGAGGAATTTATGCGGACATTCCACTGTTTAAGGACATTTTTTTAATGAAAGACGTACGCGCAAATTCGCCGAGTCGTTTCCGTGACGACTCGGCAAATCTGTGTGCGCCGCGACAGGAAAAACACCTCCGTGTTGAAAACCATTTGTAGAATTCAGGCGGCTTTTAATGGCTTTCAACAAGTGAGTAACTGAGAAATTGTTTAACAGCTTGGGCATGTTCCAACTTGCCCGTTAAGATTTCCAACGGAGGTGTTTTTCCTGCCGCGACCCCCCACGGTCGGGTCCAGCCCGACATGCGACTCTGCCCGCACGTTCTTTCATTACAAAATGACCGTTAACAATGGAATGTCCGAATAAACTCCTCATGCCGACTTCTTCTGAAAGTTCTCTGTTCTCTGACGACTTACTGCGTCAACAGAGCCTGAAATGTGGACGTTTTCAACTTGAAACGGCGAGACGCTGCCGCCTCGAAGCGCAGATCGCCGTCAGGCGCCGTGGACCGTCCTTAAAGCGACACTACCAGACCAAAATCTCTCATCAGCCGTTAAAATTTTTACCGAAAACCAGCTGAATTTATTGAATGGTGTCCACTCAGTTGTGCCTTACAGTTTTGAAAAAATTTTTATCAAACAAAGCAACAGTCTCTGAGCCATTCCTAAACAATGAAAAAAATCGACGAGCGGGTGGACGACTCCTCACTCAAAGACTGCCCACAGGCGAATGACGTAACCGACAGGCGTGAAAAAACTCTCGCATGCCCACGAGGGTTCAAGCATGTCTGATGTATTCACACGTGATTCAAATCCATATGGTTTTTGAAAAAAAATAAGGTCGGATACTTTTCTAATAGACCTCGTACAGTGGTCCCTCGTTTATCGCGGGAGTTACTTTCTAAAAATAACCCGCAATAGGCAAAATCCGCAAAGTAGTCAGCGTTATTTTTTACAATTATTATAGATGTTTTAAGGCTGTAAAACCCCTCACTAAACACTTTATACACTTCTCAAACAGGCATTAACATTTTCTCACTTTTCTCTCCTGTGTAAACACTCAAAGTTCAAGCCTTAGTAGAAAAAAAAAAAAAAAACGTTTTCCTATAAATAATTATGATGGCTTTTAGAACTAACAAATTTAATTTTAACGATCAACCTACGAGGTTGGACACGTAAGAAATTATTAATAGTGACTCACCAGTATTTTACAGTTCCTCTGACCGCGCCTCTTCGTCGTGGCGCCGCTCCGCTGCCCGGATTGCCTGATTACTCTGGTGGTATGAAAAATATTACCTGTCCGCGAAAAGGGTGTATTGCTATTTATTCTTTAGTGTTTTATCCAATCATTTTGGTATATCATTTATAGGTATATGATAATGTAAGATATTGTCAAAGCTTATTTTGTGTATGGGTGCCCTTGCTTCAGAGTTCAAGCCGTGTACCGGATGCCACAGAGTGTGGTTTTGGCCTTGTCCACATGGAAACAGAACTTTCCCTATACGATCATTTTCTGTCATTTTCAAAAAGCGTTCAGTAAACACGCCACTATTTCAAGAAATATCTGTGTCCACATGGATTCACTGAAAATGGCTGAAAACGCTTTAGTAAATATTCCAGGCCTGTATGTGGTGCTGTAATTTTTCCACAAAAAACAGAAAAGGTGACATGGCACGTGCGCATAACCAGTGTAAAGACACCCTTGTTTTAGAAGACGACATACGGAAATAGTTTAATTCCTTATCATGGAAATTGCTTATGAATAAACACCCCCGTCTTTGTCTGTTCAGGGTGCATTTCTGAGCCTGAGCTGGGGGAAGCTTATTCCCACTATCAACAAGAAAAAAAAAAAAAACTTTTTTTAAAAGCATTTCTGAAATAATTTTATTTGTCATGACAATCCCAGGGTTCACCACAGGCATTCTTCGTCTTTTCAATGAAGCAATGAAAGCAATGAAAAATAAAGCCCATTCAGGATCCACTAAGACAAAAAAAAAAAAGTATGTTAAATTACCCTGTTAACAACAACAACGACATAATATCACCCATTATGACTGGGAAGGGTTACAGAGGTCAGGCTATGACATCAAAGTTTCAGAAAAGTCCTGCATTGTTTGTCCACACAAAGACGCAACTCCGGCATTTTCAGATTTATCTACTCTGGGACCAATTTTCAAAAAGTAGCGGTTTTAGGCTCTGAAAACACCAGTTCCGTGCGGATGAACTCCAGTATGATACAAAACTTTTGCGGATACACCTAAACCCGTTTCCATGTGGATGGGGCCTTTAAGCATCCCCCTTGTTTGAATCCCAACTGGGACAAAGGCTTTGCTGTGTGTCTCTCCCCTGTCTGTCATAAAGGCTGAAATGCCCAAAAAAATAAAACTTATTCTAAGTGTGTACCAAAACAAAATTGTAGTGACAAAACTGTGGACAACATTACCGAGTTGTTCTGGAAAACAATTTAAACTTTAGTCACGTGTTACAGTCTTCTCACATGTGCAACAAAACCTTTTGTTTATTTGGGAGTCACAAACTCGCACAACAACCAATGACTACCTAATATCACAATGAAGCTCCAATCACGTGTCACATCACTTTTAGTTACATGTGTGGCAGACGCATTAGTTATCTAAATTTTTCTTTCAAGGTAACTCTGCAAGAGGGTATCCCCAAAGAAGAAGCCATGCTATCAATATTAATGAGGCTTATTGGCTTCTCAGTACAATTCTATTGGCTGCCAGGCTCCTGTTGCAGGACACACTGTGTTCAATATTGCACCCAAACAAATGCATGTGATAGGAGAGTCCCCCGGGATGTAATGAAATGGTGCCAGACCATTTTAACATCCTTCCTCTAACAGGGGCTGCTCAGGGCTGTCTCTGTCACTCTCTCTCTTGCTTCCTCTCTCCCTGTCTCTCTCTTTCTCTCGCTCGCTTTCTCTCTGCCTCTGCCTCAGTCTCTCTCTCTCTCTCTGTTTTCATGCTGTGCAAACTTAAAAATTTTTGGAAACACGAAGTCTTTCAACTCTTTTGTCCATTTCAGCGCACAAAATCTATGTTCGCTGTCCTCAGATGCATGCTGAGCTGGCGTTTCACAGCCTCAGGACAGTGAACTGGATAACTTTTTAGCACACATTTTCAGCAACAATTCAATTAATTTTTCAGAAAATACGTGCTCGACAAACAGACAATTTGAACCCAAGAGTTGGGCAGAAAAAAATAAAAAATAAAAATGTATATATATATATACACATATATATATATATATATATATATACACACATATATATATATATATATATATATATATATATATATATATATATATATATACACACATATATATATATATATATATATATATATATACATATATATATATATATATATATATATACACAGTGCTTAATTTGTAAAGTGGGAGGTCCCGGAACGCAGTAGGTTGGGTGGCTCCGGTGCAAAAAAAAAAGAAAAAAGAAAAAAAGAAGGGCGGGGGGGCTTGCGAACAATGCTGTGCGCCACACTTAAAATAAACTGCACACAGTCCCGTCGCCAGATCTCAAGTCTTAAGGGGGGCTTATGAAATCCACCAGGTGGGCACCACTATTAATAGCTTATTTTTTGCTTATTTTTTACTATTCACGCAGCCCTAATCCCTCACAATAATCATCACATTAACCATGACCAGACCATCTCTCTCTCTCTCACTCTCTCTCTCTCACACACACACACACAAGCACAAATAACGTATTAGATCACACGCAGCATCTCGAACTAAAACAAAAAAACACCACGGCGGGTGCATTTCAAAGCAACCAACAGAGGGGTAGCTACCAAATGCCAACACACACACCGCCACCACCACCACCAACTGAGTGTGCACATGACGTATTAGATGACAAGCAGCATCTCAAACTTAAAAAAAAACACCACAGCGGGTGCATTTCAAAGCAACCAACAGAGGGGTCGCAGTCGCAATAGTACCATTTGCAACACACACACACACACCTGTGGTGGATGCTGGTCCTTCAAGGAGGGGAAGCTCAATTTCGGCCTACGTCATAAAATGTGTCGGTTTATTTATACGTAAATTCTACCCTCTGTTCCTTTTCAAGAAACAGTACGTTTTATTTGTTACAGCACTTCCAGTCAGTCAGCTCTCCCCAACCTTTGCACCAAATTAATCTGAGGAGTTGATCGGCCCTGGTGTTTAAGTTTTTCTTCGTAAGGAAGACTATCAAATGGCTTTGCCAAAATCCGGTCCACAACATTCAAATTGTCTGCCATTATGTGCAGCTTGCTACCTAGCTAGCTCGCTAGCTGGGACTGGCGTGAGGCTCGTGTGAAGTTTGTCCGCCTGTGAGTGCTTTGTGACGGTGGAGGAGCTCAGCAGCACCCACTGCTCGGTAGGGACAGAAACTGTGATAGAAGTCAGAAAGAGTGATAGAAGTCAGTCTCCAAACACAAGCAGCTACAAAAAAAAACACCAGAAATAGAAGCTCGATTTGTCGCTAGTCGTTTTTAACAAAGAAAATGCCGCTAAGAGGATTAGGAAAGTCTCCGGTTCAACTCAGAACAGAATGAAAATTTAAAAATGCTCCCACGGATGTTTACACCAAAAGATCGCTGAGTCGCTCATTTCGCTGTCAATCAAAAAGGGATTCAGCCTCAGACAGATCATCCAATCATCATGCAGAAGCTGAGCGTCCGGGCCAGCCCACTGCCCCATAGACCCACAGACACACTGAGCGTCCGATGGGCGGGACAAAGCCCAGCATTTATCCAATGACTCGTCTCGTTTCGCTGTACTCTTTGCTTTGCTAAAGCACTGTGAAGCCGCGGGTTTGAGTGAGAGGAAAGCTGCGTCATTACCAGTGATAAGAAGCTGATTCTGAACAAAAGATGAGCGCGTTGTAGCACATATTTAGTCAGTGACATGTACACACAACAGTATATATTTGATCACTTATTTTTTGACAATTTAGGAGAAGCTGAGCTTCCCTTGCAGTCTTAGAGCAATCGCCTCTGACACACACACACACACACACAATAAAAATTTGGACCTACTTTGAGTAGAGTGCCAGCGCTGTCCTCTCTTTCGTCCACCCTGTGTCAGTACAGGATCCACGGAGGTAGAAATGGGTCCAGGGTTTTCTTTGCCAACGACATCATGTGTTGGTTTATCCGAAGTTACCGATGTTGGGGTTTTAAACCAGTTACGTATATCCATATTTAGGAAAGCACAAAAACTAACTGCTGTCTGCTGGCAAAAACTCACACTTCGTTTCCCCCCATAAACGCGGTAACTGATTGTTGCTGGGAAACACTGACGTGATTACATACGTAGACAAACGTTCCAATAAACTCACACAGTTTTAATATGTCTTAGTGATTATGCAACACTGGCCGTTTTAACACAAAGCAAGTACAATAAAATGAAATAAGGATTTTATCTATCTATTCATTTATTTGAGATCTGTGACTGTGATATGGCTTGGGTGGGCGGGCCGGGGCGGGCTGTCTGTCTCTGTACTTTCCTGTCACTTTTGCGCTCTTTTTCATACTTTTCCCTCGTTTCAAAAGTCACCGAACCGAACGCACTTTACCGTAATATATGCAACATATAGCATACTGTTGGAAACCACGGGTTCTTGGCTTGCTGTCAGTGTATACATATACATATATATAGGGCTGCCCTTTGTCACCGGTTCTGTTCATTATTTTTATGGACAGAATTTCTAGGCACAGCCAGGGTGTAGAGGGGGTCTGGTTTGGGAACCACAGAATCTCGTCTTTGCTGTTTGCGGACGATGTGGTTCTGTTGGCTTCGTCAAATCAGGACCTTCAGCATGCACTGGGGCGGTTTGCAGCCGAGTGTGAAGCATCCGGGATGAAAATCAGCACCTCCAAATCCGAGGCCATGGTTCTCGACCAGAAAAAGGTGCTTTGCCCTCTTCAGGTCGGTGGAGTGTCCTTGCCTCAAGTGGAGGAGTTTAAGTATCTCGGGGTCTTGTTCACGAGTGAGGGACGGATGGAGCGTGAGATCGATAGATGGCTCGGTGCAGCATCTGCAGTGATGCGGTCACTGTATCGGACCGTCGTGGTGAAGAGAGAGCTGAGTAGGGGGGCAAAGCTCTCGATTTACCGATCGATCTACGTTCCAATCCTCACCTATGGTCATGAGATTTGGCTCATGACCGAAAGAACGAGATTGCGAGTACAAGCGGCTGAGATGAGTTTCCTCCGCAGGGTGGCTGGGCGCTCCCTTAGAGATAGGGTGAGGAGCTCAGTCACTCGGGAGGAGCCCGGAGTCGAGCTGCTGCTCCTCCACGTCGAAAGGAGTCAGTTGAGGTGGCTCGGGCATCTTTTCCGGATGCCCCCTGGACGCCTCGCTGGAGAGGTGTTCCGGGCACATCCCATTGGGAGGAGGCCCCGTGGAAGACCCAGGACACGCTGGAGGGACTACATCTCTTGGCTGGCTTGGGAACGCCTTGGGGTTCCCCCGGAGGAGCTGGGGGAGGTGTGTGTGGATCGGGAGGTCTGGGCGGCTTTGCTTGAGCTGCTGCCCCCGCGACCCAACTCCGGATAAAGCGGAAGAAAATGAATGGATGGATGGATGGATGGAGTGCGAGTCTGAGGAAAAGACAAGAAACCGTGGACTTTTGCTGAGGATCTTCTTTCAGCAACTGTTTGTTAGTGTGGCAGGGGACAGAGCTGTGACTCACCCGGCCGGTGTGAGGGGAGTGCTGACAGCCCCTCACACCGGGTAGAGACAGCGGCTCAATAGTCACTCACAACGTCGAGCGAACTGTGTGTTTTTTAAAAATAGACAAACACACTGCTTCGCTTTAAATGCACAGTCAGTCTATTTCAGATGATTAGAGTGGACCCTCTTTCTCTTAAAAGGTTATATTTGGAAAGCGGTAGCTTTTGGATTAGCCTTTACACTGTTTATGGGCATGCTCTAGTCTTCTGTTTTTTTCTGGGGACGTTACAGTGCTACACACAGGCCTGGCATATGTACTACAATGTTAAACAAAGCTTTGAGACACAGAATTTGCCTTGAACATTTTATGTAATCGAATTATTTGAGTTACTCGACAAATCATTTCAGCCCTAATGCTGTCTAATCAGCATCTTGATATGTTACACCTGTGAGGTGGGATGGATTATCTCAGCAAAGGAGAAGTTCTCACTAACACCGACTGAAACAGATTTGGGAACAATATTTGAGAGAAATAGTTATTTTGTGTATATAGAAAATGTTTTAGATCAAAAGTGTTGCATTCATATTTTTGTTCAGTGTATCCATCTTTGTGATAAGAATTCAACAAGGTCCTTAAATACTTCTCATGGATTTTGGTCCATATTGACATCAATGAGCAACCTCATGTGACCTCTGACACTGTGCAACTACAATTCAACAACACTGCTAAATCTAGCACACATAACCACATAACCAGTCACACCTTCATGGCACAGTAGCACAGAGAACAACTGGAGTGTTACCAGCAGGTGGCACTTCAACTCACCATCTATAATATGGCACTTTGGTGAACATAATACAGACATTAAGACAAGGACTGCATGAAAATGTCATATTGCAATTCATTCAATTCAGAAAATTTTAGCGGTGCTGTTGGCAACTATCACCTTCAGTAGTGGCCCCTCTAACGAGTGGCCAGCCCACATATACGACCACATTCCTACTGCAAGAACTATTTTTCTATTGATTTCACCTCACGAGAGTGGTAACCCCTCAAGCGCGGCCAGCGGCCCACTCAAAATGATAAAAACCCCGTCAACAACAGCCATTCCATGGAAATTCCCAGCCAGGTTTTCCCACAAAAGTCACGCCAAACTCTCCCGCAAACATGACCTCGTGAGATTACTCCAGTAAAAAAGAAAAATGGCTCCCTTTGGCAACTCTCCCGCTTTGCGGAAAAAAAGCTTTAACGTTACAAGAAAAGATGAAAGCCATTCATTTGAATAGAAAAGAGAAGGTACCTGAAAGTTAGCTGTTGATTTCAGTGATGGTAAAATGCAGATCAACAACTGTCATACAAATGCTGAAGATGCACTACAACAGGTGTGCCCAAGTTCGGTCCTTAAGATCCACCTTCCTGACACTCTTAGTTGTCTCCTTGTTCCAACACACCTGAATCCAATGAAAGACTCGTTAGCAGGCTTTTAATGAGCCTTTCATTGGATTCAGGTGTGTTGGAGCAGAGAGACAACTAAAGCCCCTTTCACACCGGGCCCACTTCGAGTTGCATCGTGCGGCGTCATTGCAACGCCACGTGGAAGCAACCCAGTGCCGTGACGATGTAGCTCAATGCCACAACAGCGCGAGGGACACAATGGACGACGCAAATCGGACGAAAAAAATTAAACACATTTAATAATAATAATTTAAAAAAACGTTTAAAAAAAATTAAACGTTTAATTTTTTTGCGTCCTGTGCTGCGTCCTGGCTGCAGCCAAACTGTGCACTCTAATTCCTTTGTGCAGAGAACCTGCAGGCTGCATCCTCACCTCCTATCTCCCCCCGCTGCGCGCACCTGACGCAGACATTCCTGCATCGTCATGACGCCACACAAAGCAAACTCGAAGCAGCTCCGGTGTGAAAGGGGCTTAAGAGTGTCAAGAAGGTAGATCAAGGACCGAACTTAGGCACCCCTGCACTACAGGAAGAAACTCTTGCATTATGTTCTGATGGCAATGGATTAAGTTTCCAAGGCATCAGACATTGCCAGGAAAGTTAAAGATGTTATGTGTTTAACTGTTTTGTGGACTGATATTGTTTTGATTTTAGATCATTTTTATGACTTTAAAGGATCCAATTCTTGTGCGAGGTTTTGGACTGACACTGAGTGGTAGAAGTGGTTCGTCTCTGACTGTAGTCAATAAATCTGTGATTCTTTCCCCATACTTCATGCTTGTAGCAATACAAGCACGTCAGAGTCAGTCATGTTGCTGTGGCGCTCTGATCACTTCCCCCACCTTTTATTATGAAATAATGCTGAATTTATGTGGAAATGATTGTTGTACAAAAGCTTCAGATATCTGTCGCTGAGATAGATGATGACTGGAGTGCAGTTTTAAGTAGAAACAAGGTGATAATCAGTGAATCGCTGCTGAGCTCCGAAATGACGCATGCTCAGTGAAGGCAGGGCGAACCGATTTTTAGGGGGGACCATTCGGTCGGCGACACCAGCGTGGGCTCTGCGTTCTCAGGACATAGGATTACTGTGTGGCCCTAAGGTTAAGAAGTAGTCAGCAGGCACAGGGCTTTCTCTTACTGTGTGCCGACACTCTGGAACAATCTGCCTGCTCAGATAAAACAGTTTGATTCTCTGGAGTCATTCAAGTTCAGATTAAAGACTCATCTGTTTGGACTTTCATATTACTAACATACTTGTGTTGTATTGAACCATTTTTTCCTCTCCTTTTGTGTCATTAACAATGGAGCAGGTCTCAGCCTCATTATAGTTAATTCAGGGTCTGTTTAGTGAAGCAAAAGGTGAGCTGCCCGCAACCACATTTGTAACCTCTGTGCTGCTCTGTTGTGTACTGCTGGGAATTAGTGCTTTATGTGCTGTTAGTTTTGGCCGATTGATTCTGGTCTGTCTCTCTGTCTGATTGAGGTGCTATGACTACAAGTGAGGCCCAAATTTGACACCACCTGCTGTATCCCTGGCCAAAGGCTCAGATACATACTTACCCATGACTCGTGCACAAATGGAGACTGACTGGGACTTTTACAACAACGTTCAATTCCACTTTATACTTGATTGTGAACTTCTTTTGGTTCTGCATGATTGATGTCTCTTTGTTTGTACTTTATCAGATTCCCGTTAGTGTTAGAATTGCCCAAGCAGTCGATAACCCCTTTGAGTCTGGTCTGCAGGGGCCACCCCTGCCAATTCTCCCTTAGAGATAGGCAATATGGACTAAAACTCATTTTGCGATATACACTGCAGTTTGTGGTGATAACGATACATATTATAATAACTATTTCAGTACAGGTTACATAGACCCTAAAGAAAGCCAAACTGCTAAATTGCTGTTTATCCAACTCTTTACAAGCTGGACAAAATCTATCTTCACATGCCAGCGACTTCTGTACCATGTGAGAGGGTCTTCTCCAAAACTGGAGAGGCAATAACAAAGAAGAGGAACAGAATCAACCCATAGGCCAATGTTCACCAGCAGCCAGCACGTCCTTCAATTAAGGGGTTTGAATAAATATCTCGCATCTAGTAGTACCACAAACACAGTTTCCATGTACTTCACCATGTTCATTCGATGTTTTCAATAAGCGAAGTGCGCATCTCAGGCCGCGCGGTGCATTATGGGCAGGCTAAAGATTTCAGCTACCAACCCACAAACTATGGTGGCAGAAAGCAGCAACGAGTGCTGTGATTTGGATCATTTCAACCGCTTGAGAGTTGACGATTTAAAGCGTTTTTGTAAGCTCCGTGGATTGCCTGTTACAACCAGGACTACATACGGCAGTGGACAGAAATGGAAAGAAGAGCTGGTTGTGCTTGTGTGTGCTGCAACTGTACAGAAAGTACCGTTAGTGCCGACGAAGGAGGAAGAGCGCGTTGCTGTCGAAAATGACCCGTGCTTGTTGATAGTTGGAGAAAAACATATTTCTGACCCCTTGAAGGCAACTGACGGATGGTTAGACGAAGTCCAGAGACTGAAACTGTGGATATTGGAGAATATTTGCTAAGCAGGGATGAGAAATCGCGACTCCACTGGCTTCATAATGACGACAATGACGGTGAGTCTCACATATAACCTCTTTGGTGTCACGTTTGTTTTGATAAGTTGACAGACATACAATATGTGCATGCATGCAGTTTGTTTATAGAACATGTCAATTTTACAATATTACGCGCCACGTCATTCATGGCGCAACATTACAGTCATAAGGTGATGCACGAAAGCGGCGGCACGGTTTCAGGATATTGACAAAATAAATGTGTGCAAGAAACTTACAATTTTAGTCCGTCTTTTACGTCCATCTGGATCTTTCTTTTCTGTGGCGAAATTATGTAGAATGAACGGAGGTTTATGACCACATTTCTTCTTTCCATCTTTGTTTGGACTCGGCGGAAATTTGCAATCGTGTGTTTTCAGCCAACTTTCAAGCCTATAAATTCTGTTTGAGCATTTGAAAACAGGACAATGCGCCCCTGTCATTATTGTATGTGTCACTTAAGGCTTAAAGCCTTTGAAATAATCCCTGTAAAAGCCTTACCTTTTACAGTCCGCTAATGCTACTGTAATTCAATGGGAGCAGTGTGAGTGTGGTAGCTGGGATTTTTGCCCCCGTTTGACCCACGCATGCGCAGATGCGATGCGCACTTCGCTTATTCACATTCGAGTTAGCAAAAGTTCGTCCACACTGGTCCATCTGAATTAAGCCACTGCCATGTGTAAAATTTGAAAGAGCATTAAAAGAGGGCAGAGGGACAATTTAAGAATAATTAATAACCTAATAGTTAACCCTCTGGGGTCTGAGGGCATTTTTTGGACAGTTGACTCGCCTGGCATAAATGTTTTATTATTGCTGTTAACAGCTCTCCCTGCATCCCACAATCAAGTTTTATGTTTCTTTTTTTTCAGGACAACCTGTGCTTTCATAATATATATGCTTTTGTTGTGTTGTATAAGTGTAATAAAGGTTTACAATCAAAAATAAGGAAGTAAAAAGTAAAGTGGAAAATAATTTTCCACACACATTTATTCAAAACACACAGCAAACTATAATAAACAACTGGTTTGACACTTTATAAAGGTAATGTGAGGTCTTATGTGAAAGACTGTACAACAAAAAGGTTCAACCAATAAACACAAATGCACATTTTGGAATGGTCTATGCGTTTTTTTTGTCTTCATGGTAAAAGCAACAGAGTTATCCAGTAACATTCACATGAAAACTAGTGGATCAATCCTGATAGTTACACACTCTTTGTTTGAGCACATGAGATTGTCATCAGAGGCTCTCTGTCTGCTTTCACTGATTGCTGTGCGTAATGGCGCAGAGCGCATTTGGAGCCCAATAGTATGTACTCATTGGCACACAAAGGGGGCTATTCAAACGGGCCAACTAGTAACATATCACTCCTGAAAACGATCTTTGGCTTTTCACGTGAGGTGAATCTGCCCTACGATTGGATTTTGGAAAACCATGTGACGGTCAGCCAATTCCTATTGGACAGTCACATTGCGCACGTCATCACACAGCTTCTATGAGGAGTACAAAGATGGCCGATGGCTGGCTCGAAAGTCCACAGAGTTAACTTTTCAGCAAAAAAAGTTTCTATCTCATATCATTAAAAAGTTATTTATGGGGTGCAAGAGAGCCAAGATGGAGTAAAGACATGAATTTCAGCGCTCCTGCAGACTTTTATAAATTTCATTTCTAAAACGGCATAATTCCATTACCTGGCTATTCGGATGCACCTTTAAATAAATTGCACTCAAAAGGACTACTTTTTTTTTTTAACTTAATCAGCGCGATGGCAGACAAACTTCGAAGATTTAAGTTCAATGCTAATGGAAAGCTAACGAGACCAGTCACGAGACAGCAGGCAAGCAGAGGAGCGAGACGAGGGAGAACCACGCTCACAGAGCCCTGATCAAGGCCCAGACGGGGTGGAGGACCTCAAAGCTGAGATACTGGTTTCTTTGAAGGAGGAATTATCTCAAATAATTCGTGAAGAATTGAAGAGGGCGCTGGCGGATGACTTTACGGCGCTGAAGGCAGAGTTACAAACAGTACGGTCCGAAATAGCTACTAATGCTACTACTATTGGATCCAGACTGGATGCCATTGAAAGGGATGTTATGGACGTGCAGGGTGGATTGTCTGAGTGGTCTGAGGTGGTCGCACTGCAGTCAACTGTAAAGGAACTCAAAAGTGACATGAAGTTACTGAAAGAAAAGTGTGAGGATGTGGAAGGGAGAATGAGGCGTGGGAATATTTGCATTGAGGGCATCGAGGAACAACCAAATTCCAGCAGCACAACGGAGGTGTCTAAAGTCCTTCGACAAGTTTTGAAGTTGGACCGAGATGTGAAAGTGGACAGATCCCATCGCACACGCACGCTCAGGAAGCCCGGAGATTTGAGACCCAGAATGATCATCGCCAAACTACATTATGACAGAGATGCAGTCGACATTTTGAGGAGGGCCAGGGAGATTGGAATACTCCGTTATAATGGCAAAAAGATTTCCATTTTTCCGGATTACACCCCTGGCGTAGCAAAGGCTCGAGCAGCATTCACTGATGTACGGAAAGCATTATGTGGGTGGAACGACGTGCGCTTCGGTTTGTTTTTCCCAGCGAAACTACGTATCACTTACAACAGCGTAAGTAAGGACTTCCTGGATCCCAAAGATGCCATGGACTAGGTCCGGCGTAACATTCTTTCCTCTGCTCCTGAAGATGAGACTTAGAGGTACTTTGACTGTATGTTATCACATTCTATAAGCTTTATAATGCGTGTGTGATTGAATATAGATATTTCTTTTTTTTTTTTGTTACGTCTATGTGTATGTGAAGCACGTTTGTAAGTTCGTATCTGACACACCGCGGGCTTATCAATTGTCGTGTTCTTCATTTGTCTGCAGAGCGTGTGAGTATATCACGTTTTTGTTTCTTTTTTATTAGGTTACATAGCCTGTAGAGGATAGGACTGTGTTTGTAGCTACTCTTACATAGTGGCTAGGGACATTAACCCACTTTTTTGCATTAAGTTTTATCTAAGTGATGTTAGTTATTTTGTTTTTTTTTTTGCATTCAGATCCTCAAGTTCCCCGGGGATTTAATTTTCTATAAAAGAACAACAGAGCTACTGATGAGTGTATGATTTGTGTTAATCTTGTCAGGTCTCAGTACGTCTTATAAATATATAACGGATGACGTGTATATTGCAGCCTCATGCTTACTTTTTTTTTTTTTTTTGACTTCTTGCCTCAATCCACCTTCACTCCACTTTCAAGACCGCTTCTGCCTCCTCTTTTAATTTCTTATTTTTATATTAGAAGCTATGAGTGCCTTAACAGTTATTAGTTACAATGTGAAGGGACTTAATGGCCCAGTCAAAAGAAAGAAACTATTACTTCAACTGAAACAATTTCATTGTCAAGTGGCTTTATTGCAAGAAACTCATCTCTCTAATGATGAACATCAAAAACTGAAGAAATCATGGGCAGATAAAGTCTATTATTCATCTCATTGTTCTGGGCGAAAGAGGGGAGTAGCTATATTAATACATAAACAGGTAAATTTTATGGAAACATTGGTACACAAAGACAAGGAAGGTAGATTCATACTGGTGAATGGCTAATTGATGGAATAGCTGTTTCATTCATAAGTATTTATGCTCCAAATGAAGACCAACCAGGGTTTATTAAATTTTCTTTTAAGATGATTACACTACTTTAATATGATTACACTATGATTACATTAATATGACTGTGCAAAGGCCTACTTGAGAGGTAGCATTATATCCTATGCTACTGCCAAGAAAAGATATAATATTGCTAAACAAGTGGAATTGGAGAATAAAATCCAGAAACTGGAACATGATCATAAACACGGGTTAACATGTGATATAACAGAGCTAAGTACAACACGCAGCGAACAAGAATTATCTGGAAAAATAGAGGGAAGCTTGAGATTTGCAAAACAACAGTATTATGAGTATGGAAATAGAGCAAGCAGACTCTTGGCTTTTAAACTCCGGAAACAACAATCATCTAACATTGTCCAAAAGCTAAAATTGGGAAGTAAAACAATAGTAAAGCCCAAAGAGATATCGTAAACATTTGCTAAATTCTATGAAAAACTATATCAGGACACAGATACATGTCCAAATGATCATACTATAGCAGAGTATTTAGAAAATATTAATGTTACAGAGTTGTCTGAATCGGCAGCATCTGAATTAGATGAACCTATACAAAAATGGGAAATAAAACAGATAATTTAATCTCTTAAAAACCACAAGTGCCTTGGACCTGATGGGTTTCTAAATGAATTTTATAAATGTTTCTCTGATGTACTTACCCCACTTCTCCTTGACGCTTATAGATATGCACTAGAAACCAAAACAATGGCTCCATCTTGGCTGGATGCAACAATAGTGGTCTTGCATAAAGAAGGCAAAGACCCTACAGATTGTGTTTCTTATAGACCCTTGTCTATGTTGAATGGTGATGTCCGCATTCTGACTGCTATATTAGCACAACGGCTAAGGGGCATAGTTAATCAGATAGTTCATCCAGACCAGACTGGGTTTATAGCTGGTAGGCATTATGCAAATAACCTATGTCGTTTACTCAATATTTTATCATATCAAAAGTAAAATGAATCATTGGCAACAGTGATTTCATTGGACTCACAAAAGGCTTTTGACCGCGTGTCATGGAAATATTTAATTCAAACATTACAAAGATTTAAATTTGGCCCTAAATTTGTTGATTGGGTTAGAACAATTTATTCTTCCCCGCAGGCAGCTACCAGAGTCAACGGCTTTAGATCAGCTAGGTTTAATTTGGAGCGTGGATGCTGTCAGGGGTGTCCATTATCACCCCTGTTATTTGCAATTAGCATTGAGCCATTGGCTCAACTCAGAGATAATGACAATATCAAAGGGGTACAGATAGGTAAAGAAACACACAAATTTTCTCTGTATGCCGACGATGTGCTGTTGTATTTGACAGGACCATCTACAACAATACCTTGCCTGTTGAATAAGATTTCTGAATATGGTTATTTATCAGGATATAAAATAAATATAGATAAGACTGTAGCCATGGATGTCTTTAGTGGTATTCCACTGGAGGTGAAGCAACGTAGCGGCTTTAAATGGCCTAAAGAGGGTATTAAGTATTTGGGCATTCATATCCCTCTTTCTTTAGATAATTTAAATGATACTAATTATGGAAAAATATTAAATATTATAAAAAGTGACTTGAACCGGTGGTCTGCACTGCCCATCTCTCTTCTTGGTTGTATTGAGACTATTTGTATGAATGTCCTTCCCAGGTTCTTATATTTATTTCAGATGCTACCAATTGTGATACCCACTTCAGTATTTGAGGACATCGATAAAATTCTTTCAAAATTCATTTGGCAAGGTAAACGCCCTCGCATTAAATACAAAACATTACAAAGATTGAAAGAAGAGGGAGGACTTAATCTTCCCAATTTAAGGTATTTTTGGGCTGCTCAATTAAAACCTTTAACGTCATGGTTATTAAATGATCATCAAACAAGATGGCTGAGTATTGAACAAACCATGTGTTCTGAACCGTTGCATGTATTACCATTTTCTGACTTTCAAATTAAGAGAATTGCAAAATGGACCAAAGTCACCTTGGACATTTGGAAGAAAGTTAGAATGGCATTGAAATTGCCAACAACGCTATCTGTATTACTAAGTATTGAGCATATTAAATCATTCAAACCAATTTTATTGGATAAGGGTTTTTAAAATGGGCTGACCATGGTATTATACATATTCATCATTTATTTGATAAAAATGGGCTCATGTCATTTGAGCAGCTGAAAAAACGATTTAAACTTCAGAAAAACAATTTTTTCAGATACTTGCAATTGCGATCCTTTTTAATGTCTCATAAGGAGTGGGGAAAGTTACTGAAACCCTCTGCAATGGAAGAACTATTGATTCAAATACAAAAGGGAGGAGTTATGAAAATTATAACAAGATTGTACAAAATATTTGCGTCTATCCCTCAAACTAATTTTGTATTGGCCAAGCAAAAATGGGAGGGAGAGGCGGCCCAAAATATATCTGATGAAATGTGGAAAGAGGCGTGTATAGAGGCACATAGAACAACAAATTCAAACACTTGGAAGGAATTTAAATGGAAAATTATCTGCTGATTTTTTTAGAACTCTTGATATTGTTGCAAAAATGAACCCTAATGTACCAAGTTTGTGTTGTAGAAACTGTGGTGCAGCAGTACCTCGTCATACACATATCTTTTGGACGTGTCCAAAATTACTTCTTTTTTTGGGATGAGGTGTTCAAGATAGTCAACCAGATGTTTCATAGGGTGATTTCTAAGGATGTGACAGTGGCTCTACTCAGTATCATTCCAGCTTGTATACAGGGACGAGCTGAGTCATATTTACTGAACATTCTTTTTACAGTAGCTCTGAAATGTATCACAATGAACTGGCTGAAATTGGAACCACCATCTCTTAATTTTTGGATTCAAAAAGTAACAGAAGTTTATCTGATGGAAAAAATAACCTTTTCTCTAAGACTTGAAACACACATTTTTAAGCTGCGATGGAGTCCTTTTGAGATTCTGTTCATGTGATTCTGATGTGATTACAGAAAGTGACTTTACAGAGTTGTAATGTAAAAAATTTATATTGCATATTGTGTGTGTGTGATTGCTGTGATCTGTAAAATTGATCTGATTGCACTGTTGTTTCTAAATACTAATAAAAAATAAGTTCTAAAAAAAAAAAGTTATTTATAATTTAGTAAAGCTTAGTCTTAGCCGCCGTATATGACGGTGGCGGACCCAGAGGGTAAAAACCAGTGATGTAACTTGTTTATGGCATGACCCTGATTTTTCCTCAAATGTTTTTGTTGAGGATAAGGTAGCTGCTACCCATGCATACAGCTCCTTATCTGCTGCCGAGAGTCACACTTGTCCTGTGACACTCCAGCCACAGGCCCAGCAGTAGTCTTCTTGTGAAGTCTATTTCAGCCTCCATGGTCAAAACAGCTGCCCTACGGTTCACACTGCACTGTTTTTAGACACTCTAAAATGTCCATCTTAAAAAAAAAAAAAAAAAAAATTTCTCCCCTCCATCTGTTGCCAATGAAGCAAAGGAATGCATTTCCCCAGTATCCTCTTAATGTGACTTCAAACAAGCAAAAAAGAAAGCAATGCAGGAAAAAAAGTAGGTCAGGAAAATTAACATTACAATGCACAAATCACTAAATAGTGAGCATTAACGAAATGTAAAAACTGCTGTAAGTGGGTTTTGAGAAACAAGATTAAACCATTGCATTTGCTAAGCAAAAAGCTACTTAAGACATTCCACAAAGCAGATAAGCTACAGAAGTCTCAAACAGCAAACAGGTCGAAGAGATCAGCCTCTATGACAGGACAAATGGTATGAGCAACTGTGTGGCTGGAGCTGAGCTCTTCTTGTCGACAGAACACAAGGACAGCATTGTGGCAGCCGATGGTCTCCTCACACCAGCACACGGGGGGAGACACATGCAGCTGCATGACTTTGGATGAAGACAAAAATAAATAAATAAAATCAAGGGCTTGGCTGCTTTTTATATCAACTGTGATAATAGATATTCTGTCATTGATACAGTGTTTCGTCTGGAACTATTTGGTCAGCAGCTGCAGACTGTGGTGGTTGTGGGCAATACTCAATTGCTTTCTTGTTTTTGCCACATTTTTGATCTGAGGGTTTTGACACTAAAATGAATTTACTCTGATTATCAGGAATCAAATAACACTTAAAGTACTCATTTGAGTCCAGCTGTAGCCAACTGTTTATGGTTTTGTCAGTTTGTTTTTGCTTTTATTTGGCAGATTTGCAATTTTCTGAAACCACAGTATAAATGAAACTATATTTATACTCATATCAGTCCAGAGGCTGAGAAAGCTGGGCAATATCGGGTTAACTGCAATCTCACAACAGACACTGTAAGTAGCTTATGTACGGCTCAGTAAAAATAGACAGGCCCACTCAAACACACACACACACACACACACACACACACACACACACACACACACACACACACACACACACACACACAAGAAAGCCGAGCAGATCTTTCACATGACCAAAAAACAAAAGTGGTACAGCCAACTGTCATACAACCCCAAATCCAATGAAGTTGAGACGTTGTGTGAAATGTAAATAAAAACAGAATACAGTGATTTGCATATCCTCTTCAACCTATATTCAATTGAATACACCACAAAGACAAGATATTTAATGTTCAAACTGAAACTTTATTGGTTTTGTTCAAATATTTGCTCATTTTGAAATGGATATCTGCAAGATGTTTCAAAAAAGCTGGGACAGTGGTATGTTTACCACTGTGTTACATCACCTTTCCTTGTAGCAACACTAAGTGTTTGGGAAATGAGGACACTAATTGTGAGTGTCATGATTGCGTATAAAAGGAGCATCCCCAGCTTTGTAGGTGGAATTCTTTCCCATTCTTGCTTGATGTATGACTTCAGTTGTTCAACAATCTAGGGTTTCCGTTGTCATATTTTGTGCTTCATAATGTGCCATACATTTTCAATGGGTGACAGCTCTGGACACGACGTCCATGATTTCCAAAAACAATTTGAAATTTCGACTCATCAGACCACAGCACACTTTTCCACTTTGTGTCTGTCCATTTCATATGAGCTCGGGCCCAGAGAAGGCAGCGGTGTTTCTGGATGTTGTTGATGTATGGCTTTCGCTTTACATGGTAGAGTTTTAACTTGCACTTGTAGATGTAGCGACAAACTGCGTTAACTGACAATGGTTTTCTGAAGTGTTCCTGAGCCCATGCGGTAACATCCTTTACACAATGATGTGTAAGGATTACGTGTAGCAAGTTCACCAGATTCTCTGACTCTTCTAATTATATTATGAACTGTAGATGATGGAATCCCTAAATTCCTTGCAACTGAATGTTGAGAAACATTGTTCTTAAATTATTTTTTCATGCAATTGTTCACAAAGTAGTGATCCTTGCCCCATCTTTGCTTGTGAATGGATGAGCCTTTTGGGGATGCTCCTTTTATACCTAATCATGACACTATCCTGTTTCCAAATAACCTGTTCACCTGTGGAATGTTCCAAACAGGTGTTCTCTCTCTCCCCCCAGCTCCACCCAGGCTTTCAAGAAGCTTATTTATATATATACACATATATATACATATATACATACACAGACACACATACGAGGAAGGCTCTTAGATAATAAACCGACCCTTTTATTTATTTTTTAACTATATGGATTTGAATGACATGCAATTACACCAATCATGCTTGAACCCTCGTGCGCATGCGTGAGTTTTTTCACGCGTGTCGGTGACATCATTTCCCTGTGGGCAGGCCTTGAGTGAGATGTGGTCCCGCCATCTCGGCTGAATTCCTTTGTTTCACACGCTGCTTGAGACGGCGCGCGTTGCTTTATCAAAAATTTTTCTGGACCTGTGAGGAATATCCGAGTGGACACTATTCGAGAAATGAAGCTGGTTTTCGGTGAAATGTTTAACAGCTGATGAGAGATTATGGGGTGTTTCTGTCACTGTAAGGACTTCCCACAGAGCGGGACGTCCTGCAGCGCTTCCAGGCGCTGTCGTCGGCCTGTTTCAAGCTGAAAACATCCTAATTTAAGGCTTAATTCACCCAGGACGTCGTGAGAGAACAGAGAAGATTCAGAAGAGGCCGGCATGAGGACTTTATGCGGACATTCCACTGTTTAAGGACATTTTTTAATGAAAGACGTGCGCGCAAATTCGCCGAGTCGTTTCCGTGACGACTCGGCAAATCTGTGTGCGCCGCGACAGGAAAAACACCTCCGTGTTAAAAACCATTTGTAAAATTCAGGTGGCTTTTGATGGCTTTCAACAAGTGAGTAACTGAGAAATTGTTTAACAGCTTGGGCATGTTCCAACTTGCCCGTTAAGGTTTCCAACGGAGGTGTTTTTCCTGTCGCGACCCCCCGCGGTCGGGTCCGGCCCGACATGCAACTCTGCCCGCATGTTCTTTCATTACAAAATGTCCGTTAACAATGGAATGTCCGAATAAACGCCTCATGCCGACTTCTTCTGAAAGTTCTCTGTTCTCTGACGACTTCCTGGGTCAACAGAGCCTGAAATGTGGAAGTTTTCAACTTGAAATGGCGAGACGCTGCCGCCTCGAAGTGCAGATCGCCGTAAGGACGGCCCACGGCGCCTGACGGCTACCAGACCAAAATCTCTCATCAGCCGTTAAACTTTTTACCGAAAACCAGCTGAATTTATCGAATGGTGTCCACTCAGTTGTGCCTTACAGTTTTGAAAAAATTTTTGATCAAACAAAGCAGCAGTCTCTGAGCCATTCCTAAACAATGAAAAAAAACAACGAGAGGGTGGGCCACTCCTCACTCAAAGACTGCCCACAGGCGAATGACGTAACCGACAGGCGTGAAAAAACTCTCGCATGCCCACGAGGGTTCAAGCATGTCTGATGTAATCACACGTGATTCAAATCCATATGGTTTTTTGAAAAAAATAATAAGGTCGGATACTTTTCTAATAGACCTTGTGTGTATATATATATATATATATATATATATATATATATATATATATATATATATATATATATCTTACATCACACCACTTGCACAGTGTCGTAACAAAAATCTGCTGCTGCTACAAACACTAAATGGTTTGCACTACTGCACTTTCCATTTTTAGTTTTACCATTACCTCAGACACTACAGTGTTGATACTAAATACTTGTCCTTACTGTCGAAATGTCTTGTCATCACCGAGGGAAGGTGAGAAATGAAATTTCGATTCCTTGTATGTCTAGTACATGTGAAGAATTAAAAATAAAACCGACTTTGACTTCTTTGAGCATTCATCAACTTTCCTAGTCTTTTGTTGCCCTTGTCCCAGTTTTTTTTTTTTTTAAATGTGTTGCAGGCATCTAGGGCTGAAACAATTAATCGAGCAATTCGAATAATTGGATTACAAAAAATGTTCAAGGCAAATTCTTTGCCTCAAGGCTTCATTTGAAGCTGTAGTACATATGTCAGGCCTATAGGTGGCACTGTAACACTTCCACAAAAAAAAAAAACGAGAAGACCGTAGAGCATCCCCATAACTAACGTAAGCGCTAATCAATGTAGCAGGCGATGCTACAAGTTTACAAAGCCACATGCTGAGTAAAATAAAGCTTAAGAGAAAGGGTCTGTGCTGATCATCTGAAATGGATTTATTATGCATTTAAAGTGAAGCAGTGTGTGTATATATACACTCAACAAAAATATAAACGCAACACTTTTGGTTTTGCTCCCATTTTGTATGAGATGAACTCAAAGATCTAAAACTTTTTCCACATACACAATATCACCATTTCCCTCAAATATTGTTCACAAACCAGTCCTAAATCTGTGATAGTGAGCACTTCTCCTTTGCTGAGATAATCCATCCCACCTCACAGGTGTGCCATATCAAGATGCTGATTAGACACCATGATTAGTGCACAGGTGTGCCTTAGACTGCCCACAATAAAAGGCCACTCTGAAAGGTGCAGTTTTATCACACAGCACAATGCCACAGATGTCGCAAGATTTGAGGGAGCGTGCAATTGGCATGCTGACAGCAGGAATGTCAACCAGAGCTGTTGATCGTGTATTGAATGTTCATTTCTCTACCATAACCTGTCTCCAAAGGCATTTCAGAGAATTTGGCAGTATATCCAACCAGCCTCACAACCGCAGACCACGTGTAACCACACCAGCCCAAGACCTCCATATCCAGCATGTTCACCTCCAAGATCATTTGAGACCAGCCACTCAGACAGCTGCTGAAACAATCGGTTTGCATAACCAAAGAATTCTGCACAAACTGTCAGAAACCGTCTCAGGGAAGCTCATCTGCATACTCGTCGTCCTCATCGGGGTCTCGACCTGACTCCAGTTCGTCGTCGTAACCGACTTGAGTGGGCAAATGCTCACATTCGCTGGCGTTTGGCACGTTGGAGAGGTGTTCTCTTCAAGGATGAATCCCGGTTCACACTGTTCAGGGCAGATGGCAGACAGCGTGTGTGGCGTCGTGTGCGTGAGCGGTTTTCTGATGTCAATGTTGTGGATCGAGTGGCCCATGGTGGCGGTGGGGTTATGGTATGGGCAGTCGTCTGTTATGGACGAAGAACACAGGTGCATTTTATTGATGGCATTTTGAATGCACGGAGATACCGTGACGAGATCCTGAGGCCCATTGTTGTGCCATACATCCAACAACATCACCTCATGTTGCAGCAGGATAATGCACGGCCCCATGTTGCAAGGATCTGTACACAATTCTTGGAAGCTGAAAATGTCCCAGTTCTTGCATGGCCGTCATACTCACCGGACATGTTACCCATTGAGCATGTTTGGGATGCTCTGGACCGGCGTATACGACAGCGTGTACCAGTTCCTGCCAATATCCAGCAACTTCGCACAGCCATTGAAGAGGATGGACCAATATTCCACAGGCCACAATTGACAACCTGATCAACTCTATGCGAAGGAGATGTGTTGCACTGCATGAGGCAAATGGTGGTCACACCAGATACTGACTGGTATCCCCCCCAATAAAACAAAACTGCACCTTTCAGAGTGGCCTTTTATTGTGGACAGTCTAAGGCACACCTGTGCACTAATCATGGTGTCTAATCAGCATCTTGGTATGGCACACCTGTGAGGTGGGATGGATTATGTCAGCAAAGGAGAAGTGCTCACTATCACAGATTTAGACTGGTTTGTGAACAATATTTGAGGGAAATGGTGATATTGTGTATGTGGAAAAAGTTTTAGATCTTTGAGTTCATCTCATACAAAATGGGAGCAAACCAAAAGTGTTGCGTTCATATTTTTGTTGAGTGTGTGTGTGTGTGTGTATATATATATATATATATATATATATATATACATATACACACACACACACACACACACACACACACACACACACACACACACACACACACACACACACACACACATATAGGAGGTCTGTCAGAAAAGTAACAGACCTTATTATTTTTTTCAAAAACTATATGGATTTGAATCACGTGTGATTACATCAGACATGCTTGAACCTTCGTGGGCATGCAAGAGTTTTTTCACGCCTGTTGGTTACGTCATTCGCTTGTGGTCAGTCTTTGAGTGAGGAGTCGCCCACCCTCTCGTCGATTTTTTCATTGTTTAGGAATGGCTCAGAGACTGCTGCTTTGTTTGATCAAAATTTTTTCAAAAACTGTAAGGCACAACCATTCGATAAATTCAGCTGGTTTTCGGTGAAAATTTTAATGGCTGATGAGAAATTTTGTTCCGTTAGTGTCACTTTAAGGACGGCCCACGGCGCCTGACGGCGATCTGCGCTCCGAGGCGGCGGCGTCTCGCTGTTTCAAGCTGAAAACTTCCTAATTTCAGGCTCTGTGGACCCAAGACGTCGTGAGATAACAGAGAACTTTCAGAAGAATTTGGGATCAGGAGTTTATCCAGACATTCCACTGTTAAAGAAGATTTTGTAATGAAAGAACATGCAGGCAGATTTGCATGTCGGGCCGGACCCGACTGCGGGGGAGTCGCCACAAGAAAAACACCTCCGTTGGAAACCTTAACGGACAAGATGGAACATGCCGAGCTGTTAAACAATTTCTCAGATACTCACTTGTTGAAAGCCATCAAAAGCCGCCTGAATTTTACAAATGGTTTTCAACACAGAGGTGTTTTTCCTGTGGCGGCGCAAACGGATTTGGGGGGTCGTCACGGAACTGACTCGGCAAATTCGTCCGCACGTTCTTTCATTACAAAATCTCCTTTAACAGTGGAATGTCCGGGTAAACTCCTAATGCCGACCTCTTCTGACACTTCTCTGTTCTTTGACGACGACCTGGGTGAACAGAGCCTTAAATTAGGATGTTTTCAGCTCGAAACAGCCAGACGGACGCCACCTCCGACCGCGCTGCGCCGATCCGCTTTGTGGGATGTCCTTAAAGCGAAAGAAACTCCACAATCTCTCATCAGCCGTTAAACTTTTCACCGAAAACCAGCTGAATTTCTCGAATAGTGTCCACACGGATATCCCTCACAGGTCCTGAAAAAAATTTGATAAAGCAACGTGCGCCGTCTCCCTGCAGCTTCTCAGACAAAGAGATTCCGACGGGAGGGGGAGTCCACACCTCACTCAAAGCTTGCCCACAGGCAAATGACGTCACCGACAGGCATGACAAAACTGACGTAAAAACATGTGAATCAAATCCATTTATTTTTTTGAAAAAAATAAAAAGGACAGCGTTTTTTAATCACAGACCTCGTGTATATATTTTATTATTTTTTTTACGTGGTTTGCTCCACTGGCTGCTCTCCACCTCCGCAGATGAAGCAAAAGGAAGCGCACTTTAAATTAATCATGTTTAACTATTCAAAAAAATGCTTTTTTTCAGATTTGATAAGAGTTTTTATCAACAGGCTGTACAGTTAATTTGTCAGTGCAGCTGTTGTGGAAATGTTGCACTCCACAGCCGTTTTTTTTTTTTTCCCCCAAAGGCTTTGTTATTTGCCAAGTATCCACAGAAAACAAGGAATTTGACTTTGGTTTGAGCTGCTCTGTATGGCATGTACGAGAAATACACACTAAACACTGAATAAATCACAGCAATAAAAAGTGCAAATGAAATGTGCAATAAGAAAAAAAAAATGAAAAGAATGTCCTGTCCACAGACGAGATTTCACAGAGCGCCTGGGCTTATGGTTTGGCAAAGCTCCAAAACTTAATAATGTGAAAAAATAAATACTTACCTGGGAAAACAGAGAGAGAAGGAACATCCTAAACTTAAAAATCTGCATGATGGCACAGCGACATTGTGCCATTGCTCAGAGAGAGCCCTGCGACTACTGATATTGTTTAAAAATTCAAAAGTACTTTTTTATCTGATTACTCGGTTAATCGATAAAATAATCGATAGAATACTCGATTCCAAAAATATTCAACAGCCCTGCAGGCATCCAATTCAAAATAAGCAAATATTTGCACAAAAACAAAAGAGTCTATCAGTTTAAACATAAAATATCTTGTCTTTGTGCTGTATTCAATTGAATATAGGTTGAAGAGGATTTGCAAATCACTGTATTCTGTTTTTATTTACATTTCACACCATGTCCCAACTTCATTGGAATTGGGGTTGTACATGAGTCCCTTAATTCAGAGTAGTGACATGACGAGTCGGGGAAAAAAAAGGGTCACCTGACTCATGGTGCCACTTTGGGGCCAAAACAGCATTTGCTGTTAATCTGTGTGTAAATTCAGCTATTTTATTTATTTATTTGCGGAAAATTCCAGGATTTTGTGCATTTGGATGCAGAAATAGACACAACAAGGGTTTCAAGATGTACAGATTCCCTTCAGATCGGAACAGAAGAAAAATATGGGAAAATAAAGTCAGCTGTGTGGGATGGAAGCAACTTCATTGTCAAAGTTTTGAGTGGTAAATTTGTTGTTCAGTCCCATGTACAGTAAAACTCACCTAAACCGGCGTCATATAAACCGGATGTTTTGTTTTCCATGTAATAAACACGGTGCATAACAGATTTTGTTTAATGAGTTTTCACTCACACGAGATAAAATGTCCCGTCTGATCGCAATGTATTTCCACTAAAACCCCTCTCATGTAACCGGACAGAGCAGTCTGGACGTACACAGTGACAGAGGTACAAAATTAAAGTTCAGCACTGACACTCACTGATTTGAATAAAGTGGGACCGGAGACATTTCTGTGATTAAAAGCCCGACCATTTATTTTTTTCATACAGTGCTTAGATTCGGACCCGGAGCCTGACGTGCACCTGTTAAATCAGACAGCTGTGATTTGACACTTTTCTGCTTTCACTCTTTCCTCTTATATTTTAATAGTTTTTGCAGTGCGCACACTGATTACACTTCGCGATTACATACATTTGGCAGAAAAGCCCACAAATGTACAACATGGAGTCGGAAAAAGAGGAAATTGTAAACGTTACCTTTGAATTGGAGGTGACAACTGTAGAAAGAAAAGCTTGTTAAGGGACAAATTAGTCCAGAATAAAGCATAATCCAGCAACTGAGAACTTTAAAACTGTCATGCACGTCACTGCATGACACAGAGATAGCTTTCAATCAAGCTTTCAATTAATTAAATAAATCGTCATAAATTGTAAATTTGATATTTTTTTTAAGTACCTGTACCGGAATGTGTTGCTGTATGTGATTAACTTATAAAAAAAAGTTGAAAACATAAAAGATTCATTCAGTAGTTCAGCACAGTTGGCCCCCAAAATGGTGCGACATTCTGAGTTGACACTGCTCTCTGAATAAAGGGACTCTATGTGCACGTGCTATTTTGTACATGTATTATTCAAGCAAGCTGGTGCAAGTAACTTTATCAAAGTTTTATCAACTATAAGCACCAGTAGAATGAACCAATAAAGGAATAAATAAGGAAAAAAAAAACAATTTCCAGTGTGTTGTCTTCATCTTCCCTGCGTTTTATGACTCTCACACACGGAGGGAGTTGCTGTGCTCTATTTGTTGTGGAAAGCTGACAAACGTCGGCAGCGGCGCCATCCCTGGGTTCACAACATCCTCATGAGACGTTCCTAATTCGGGGAGTTTCATTATTTGCTGCAGGAGCTGCAGCAAATAATCCTGTCCAGTTCGCGCACGCACATGTAAACGAAGAAAAAAAACTGGCTGCTGCTGTGGTTCCTCACTCTCTCTCCCCACAAACTGTCATAATTGTGTTATAAACCAGCCAATTTGTTTTATTATACATCTGTGTAGTTAATGAATAAAAAATTCTTCACGGCCAATTAGTTCACCCGCACGTGAAAAAAAAAACTGGCTGCGGCTGCGGTTCCTCGCTCTCTCTCCCCTCAAACTCTGTCATAATTGTGTTATAAACCAGTCACCATTCGTTTTATTATACATCTGTGTAGTTAATAAATAAAATAATCTTCCCAGACAATTAGTTCGCACACGCACGTGGAAAAAAAAAAAAAACGACTGCCGCTGCGGTTCCTGGCTCTCTCGCCCCTCAAACTCTGTCATAATTGTGTTATAAACCAGTCACCATTTGTTTTATTATACATCTGTGTAGTTAATAAAATAATCTTCACAGACGATTCGTTTACGCGCGCACGTGGGAGAAAAAAAAAAAAAAAAAACTGGCTGCCACTGCTGCTGCTCTCCCCTCAAACTCTCCCCAGAGTGGAAGAGTTTTAAGGTTGATATGAGACTGACTTTTGGTTGCGCTAGTAACTTTTTTTTGGTGCAAGTAATTTTTTTTGTTACTAGCACCAGTGCAAGTAGGTTAAAAAATGTATTTCACCCCTGGAGATACAAGCGTCGCAACCAATGAAATACCCGAATTAAACAGGTCAACCTCTGTGCATTTAAGTGACAATTCTCCCCACCAAATATATAAAAATCTGACCCTGAAAGCATTGTGTGGTCAACATCCCTTTTTGTTTGTTTGTTTGTTTAGGTCAATAAACACACTTCCGATAGCATTAATACGGAGACTATGACTATTTTCACTAAGCAGCGCCTGGCTAATGTGTTCTATTTTGTAATTACTTTTAGTGTTTGTTTACGGTTGCCTTCACATGCATTATCTCCAAGTCTGTCATCATGGAGGAGCATGAAAATTTCAGAAATATGACAGTCCCACAGTTTATTAAAAAAAAAAAAAAAAAAAAAAAAAAAAAAAAAAACTTCACACTATAAGGGGTGATCCCTGGAGTCTCATGGAGAAAGACGCACAAGTTTATCCGATTCTGGAGAAGTACAACCCCTGGCAAAAATTATGGAATCACTGGCCTCGGAGGATGTTCATTCAGTTGTTTAATTTTGTAGAAAAAAAGCAGATCACAGACATGACACAAAACTAAAGTCATTTCAAATGGCAACTTTCTGGCTTTAAGAAACACTATAAGAAATCAGGAAAAAAAATTGTGGCAGTCAGTGACTGTTACTTTTTTAGACCAAGCAGAGGGAAAAAAATATGGACTCACTCAATTCTGAGGAAAAAATTATGGAATCATGACAAACAAAAGAACGCTCCAACACATCACTAGTATTTTGTTGCACCACCTCTGGCTTTTATAACAGCTTGCAGTCTCTGAGGCATGGACTTAATGAGTGACAAACAGTACTCTTCATCAATCTGGCTCCAACTTTCTCTGATTGCTGTTGCCAGATCAGCTTTGCAGGTTGGAGCCTTGGCATGGAACATTTTCTTCAACTTCCACCAAAAATTTTCAATTGGATTAAGATCCGGACTATTTGCAGGCCATGACATTGACCCTATGTGTCTTTTTGCAAGGAATGTTTTCACAGTTTTTGCTCCATGGCAAGATGCATTATCATCTTGAAAAATGATTTCATCATCCCCAAACATCCTTTCAATTGATGGGATAAGAAAAATGTCCAAAATATCAACGTAAACTTGTGCGTTTATTGATGATGTAATGACAGCCATCTCCCCAGTGCCTTTACCTGACATGCAGCCCCATATCATCAATGACTGTGGAAATTTACATGTTCTCTTCAGGCAGTCATCTTTATAAATCTCATTAGAACGGCACCAAACAAAAGTTCCAGCATCATCACCTTGCCCAATGCAGATTCGAGATTCATCACTGAATATGACTTTCATCCAGTCATCCACAGTCCACGATTGCTTTTCCTTAGCCCATTGTAACCTTGTTTTTTTCTGTTTAGGTGTTAATGATGGCTTTCGTTTAGCTTTTCTGTATGTAAATCCCATTTCCTTTAGGTGGTTTCTTACAGTTCGGTCACAGACTTTGACTCCAGTTTCCTCCCATTCGTTCCTCATTTGTTTTGTTGTGCATTTTCGATTTTTGAGACATATTGCTTTAAGTTTTCTGTCTTGATGCTTTGATGTCTTCCTTGGTCTACCAGTATGTTTGCCTTTAACAACCTTCCCATGTTGTTTGTATTTGGTCCAGAGTTTAGACACAGCTGACTGTGAACAACCAACATCTTTTGCAACATTGCGTGATGATTTACCCTCTTTTAAGAGTTTGATAATCCTCTCCTTTGTTTCAATTGACATCTCTTGTGTTGGAGCCATGATTCATGTCAGTCCACTTGGTGCAACAGCTCTCCAAGGTGTGATTACTCCTTTTTAGATGCAGACTAACGAGCAGATCTGATTTGATGCAGGTGTTAGTTTTGGGGATGAAAATTTACAGGGTGATTCCATAATTTTTTCCTCAGAATTGAGTGAGTCCATATTTTTTTCCCTCTGCTTGGTCTAAAAAAGTAACCGTTACTGACTACCACAATTTTTTTTCTTGATTTCTTATACTGTTTCTTAAAGCCAGAAAGTTGCCATTTGAAATGACTTTAGTTTTGTGTCATGTCTGTGATCTGCTTTTTTTCTACAAAATTAAACAACTGAATGAACATCCTCCAAGGCCGGTGATTCCATAATTATTGCCAGGGGTTGTATGACCACAAAGAGTTTGAGAAAAAGAGATGGGGAAATCTCAGCAGGAGAGCTGTGACGTGGACAATGGACTTGAAACGTCTATCAGCCATTTGTGTTAGCGATGTGTATGCACTCACTCATCTTCAACCACTTATCCGGGGTCAGGTTGTGGGGGCAACAGCTCCGGTAGGGGACCCCCAACTTCCCTTTCCCGGGCCACATTTACCACCTCTGGCTGGTGGCTCCTCAGGTGTTCCCGGGCCAGTGTGGAGATATAATCTCTCCACCTAGTCCTGGGTCTTCCAAGGGGTCTCCTCCTAGCCGGACGTGCCTGTAACACCTCCCTAGGAGGCATCCTTACCAGATGCCTGAACCACCTCAGCTTGCTCCACTGAAGGCGAAGGAGCAGCAGCTCTACTCCGAGTTCCTCACAAATGACTGAGCTTTCCACCCTATCTCTAAGGGAGACCCCCCACTACCCTCCTGAGGAAATCCATTCCGGCCACTTGTACCAGCAATCTAGTTCTTTTGGGCATGACCCAACCCTCATTACCATAATAATGAGAGTAGGACCAAAGATTGGCCAACAGAGGACTCTTCAGAAGAATACAGTAAAACTAATGCAAAACCGTCCCTGCTGCGCAGATTCTCCAGCCAATCTCACGCTCCATTGTCCCCTCACTCGTGAACAAGTCCCTGAGGTACTCCTTCACTTGGGGCAAGACCTCACTCCTTAAGGCGCCCTGACACTTGCACAACTTTGTTGCATGCACTGTGTCATGCAGGAGAGCAAACTCGTTAATGGGTGAAGACTGAATGTGAGAGGGGCACCGGCGCATGCAATTGCGCAAAGAGAATTTTGAAATGTTCAAAAAAATATTTCACACATAAATGTCATGCAATAAGCATGAAGTGGTAGTGAACGTTGCGTGATCTACTCGCCAACACTAACTGCAGCTCATCAAGTCGAGTAAAGAAGTGAAGAGTGTGAGTGGTTGCTTCAGCGCACCGCATCAGAGCGCAGCTCACCTTAATAATTACAGCGAGATGTTAAATCTATCATAAACACACTTTTACAGCTGCACACAAGAAGGAAAGACCATGCAACTGTTTTACCAAGCCATCAAAAAATAAACATCACAAATAATCATCTTTTTAGACGGCTGCAAATGCGTTCCCCTTCTTGTTCAGTGTGTGCAAGTAAAGCTGCAGCTGGAGCGGTCCTCTGTGATTCACAAAGCGATTTGAGCCATTTTCAATAGCCAACTCGAAGTGAAAATGATTAATCTGCTACGAAAATTATTTTACAGACACAGCATCCAACACACAACGTGTGGCAGCCAGTGGAACAAAGTGCAGCATCCAGCTGGGAACACAGCGGGTGGGATCGTCACGACGATGTGCGTGCAAGTGCACAGATCAAAGTCGTGCAAGTGTCAGGGCACCATTACTCGGAGTAGGCAGTGCATCAGCTTCCTGCTGAGCACCATGGCCTTTAGAGATTATGGGGTGCTAATCCTCATCCCAGCCACTCTACACTCTTCTTCGAACTGACTCAGTGGGTGCTGGAGGTCACAGACCAATGTTGCTAACAGCACCACATCATCTGCAAAAAGCATTGATGAGACCCTCAGCACACCAAACTGAAGACCCTCTTCCCCCAACTACGCCTCGATATCTTGTATATGAATATCACAAACATGATTGGTGACAAGGCGCAGCCCTGGTAGAGGCCAACCTCCACCGAAAACGAGCCCAACGTACTGCCAAGGACCTGAACACAGCTCTCACTCTGTGAGTATAAAGACTGGATGGCTCTCAGAAGGGATTTATTCACTCTATACCCCCACAGCACCTCCCGTGGTACCCGATCATACGCCTTCTCCAAGTTCACAAAACATATGTAAACTGGATGTGCATAGTTGCAGGCACCCTCCAGGATTCTTGTGAGAGTGAAGAGCTGGGAAGCTGTTCCAAAGGATGCAACCTGCATTGTTCCTCTTCAATGTGAGGTGCGACAATCGGCCGAACCCTCCTTTCTAGTAGTATACTTTACCAGGGAAGCTGAGTTGTGTGATGCCCCTGTAGTTGGCACACACACTCTCTGTTCCCCTTTTTTAAATATGGGGCCCTCCACCCCAGTATGCCACTCCTTTGGCACTGTCCCAAACCTCCACACAATGTTAAGAGACATCTCATTCAAGACAGTTCCTCCAAACCCAGAGCCTTCAGCATTTCTGGACAAAACTCATCAATCCCGGGGCATTGCCACTGTGGAGTTGTTTGACTACCTCAGTGACTTCCACGAGGGAATTTGATGATCCCCCATCAGCTTCCAGCTCTGCCTTACTTCCAGCAACTGATTACCTCCTCAGGTGAGATTAACAATCTCATCTTTACTGTATACAGCTTGGGTGGTTCCACCTCTCCCTCTCCTTGGGTGCTGCACGGTCCTCCAGAAGCACCTTGGTGCTGACTGAAAGTCTTTCTCCATGGTCGCTCCCAACTCCTCCCACACCAGATGCTTTGCCTCCCCCAAAGCAGAGGCTGCTGCCATTCAGGCCTGTGGGTACCTTGCAACTGCCTCCGAAGTCCAGAGCACCATGTTGTTTGGTCTTTGCGTAAAATATTCCCACACTTTAGAAGACTGTGGGCGAGGGGGAGAGATTCTCTCCGCTTCAGCTGCTTGCACGTCAGAGTCCATGCTCCGACTCAGACTACACACAGCCATATTACGACACTATGATAGCATTTTCATTTCATTTGACCAGATAAGAACTTAAACGAGAGCACCGCACTCATAGAGCACAAACCTCCACCAACACTAGCTTCCAATTCCACAAAAATTTACCTTGGAAAAAATTTTCAAGGTCAAAGTCCTGTTAGAAATGGCTTTTCATAAGATAAATTAGATGTGATCAAATGTCAAAGACTATGTATTTAGTTCATTTTACTTTTTCTCAAACTTTCTCAGTATCTGAATTTTCACAGAACATTGGTTATCTCTGCTATGCACAATCTGGCATTGCTTTTTGGCACTTGGTTTCCGACTTATAATTGGAAGCTAGACAAACAGTCATAAAATCGGAATCTCCATCCAATTTTGGTGGTGTGGTGTAGTCAAATCCATAACAGCTTGGGACTCAGGCAAGGACTGTCGCATTCCTCCCCTCTCCTCTCCTCCTTCTCTATCTCTGCTCTGACCTTCAAAGTCCCAGCTTCACCAGACTATGAATTCTTCAAATTAAGATTTGGATTAACCATGGAATTGATCAGCTGGTCTCTCAACGCTATTGACATTTTTTCGACAAGGAAATCAGGACTGGAGGACCCTGCGTGCCCTGATGGAACCTACCCAGCGGGCTATGCTCTCGATGCCTGAGAGAAATGGGGTGTGGCATGCTTGGCTCCACTCTCTGTGGAAGACGTTGAGGATTAATTTCTATTCGCTTTTATGGTGGGAGGTTTGGCGCTGATTGGTTTGAGCACTGCCCTGACTCACAGGAATATTAGCAAGACGGGTGCTACCAGAATCTCATCCCCTCATCTGTCCGTCATGATTAATGAGTTGGGCAATGCTGTGTAATCTCAGACTGCGTGAACTCTTGAACTCAAATGGAAAATGTATACCATCTTGGAGCATATCACTGCATTGCAAAGGAATGTGCTGTTGAGGACCGGAGAATATTCTTCATAAATTTGGACTCTAGATGGTCAGAGGTGCAGTAAATGGAATTCTGTATCTCTCCGCCTAACATCAACATGGCAGCCTTATCAGCTCCTGAAGGTCAAATGTCCTGCTCTTCCCCCAAAAGGATCTACGGCCTTGGTGAAGGAACTCGGCTCTCCCTTCTCATCTATCTACCCCCCCCAACCAGCCTGCTGTTGCCTAGCAACATCAGACTTTACGCATACACAGACAGAAACTGACAGAAACTTAACTCATCTGCACACGATGCATGCCCCCCCCCCCCCCTCGTGTCTCTCCACTCCCCTCACCCTGGCTTCCTCCCTGTCACCTCGAAGGCAGCGCGGTCTTTACTGCTGCAGCCTTCAACTCCTGAAGCTGGGCGGCTCAGGCCCGTCCTGCTGCAGCCTTCACCCACTATGCCTCAATTTGGATGACAGACTGCTTCAAGTTTAGTGCACATAAACAATGTCAAATGTATATGTGTTGTCTTTAATTCTGATGTGTGCCATTATTATGTTCAACTAGTAATAATTGTGGATTAATTGCTGTATTTTGTCTGAGGTAATTGGAGTGTAAACATAATTTCGTTGTTGTTGAACTTGTGTAATGACTGACAATAAATCTCATCTCAAGTGATTGAGGCACTTCTGACATATGATATAATGCAAAATGTATACCAAATGGGCTTTAAAATATTCAATTCAAATGTCCATAAAATGCATAATCCAGATCAGATCTGGATAAAACTTTGTCAGGCAATAGTGAGTGCCAGTCTGCACCTCACGTTCAAATATGTGAGTGATTGGGGCATGTTTGATTAAGATATAATGTAAAATATACATTAAATGGGGTTTTCAATGTTAAATTTAAATGGGCACAAAATCTGTAATCTGGATCAAGATTTGTCAGATGATAAAGGATACTATCCTACATAATGTTCTCAAATATGAAAGACATCTGATCTTTTCTGACATAGATATGAATTTTTGAAAATTTGTTCAATGTTAAAGATAGGGATTTTTTCCAATTTTCCAAGTTTTTCCTGACTTTGCCCTTTGACCAATGACTTTGAAAATTGAATCAGTTATTTTGTCTGAGGATATAAAACTTCAGTAACAATTTTGTAATGATATATGAAAAATTGTGAGCTCCAGGTTGTTCACAATCAAACAAAAAAACAAACAGCGGGGAAAACATAACATCCTCCAACTTTGTTGGCGGAGGTAATACGAGTAAATGTATATTCCTCATCAACATAATCGATTACATTGCCCCAGCCCTATATATAAGGAGTTTTAAGCAAATAAACATATTAATATCATGATATGCATGGACATCCAATGACATGCATCGTATTGAGCTTTGAGAAACGATATAGAACCCTAAGTCACACACCAATGTCAATGTGCTGTCATGTACGGTGTTCAACTGTACACTGCGAGCAACTTCGGGATTAAAGGACATGTCGCACAGAAATCATAATTTAAATTTAGGCTGTTAGTGACCATCTGAAGATCCGCCGGGATTACTTTGTATACTTCTGTGACAGGTTTCAAAATGTACAGCAACTGCAGCAAACAGCTACGGAGA